>NW_015090793.1:3229586-3258359 GCF_001431845.1 Calidris pugnax | reverse complement strand
AAAAAAAAAAGAGAGAAGATAAGAAAAGAAAAGCAAAGAAAAAAAAAAAAAAGAGGAACAGACACCCCTCCAAAAGATCCTATACATTTCATGGTCTCCCATGTACATAAAATCTTGCATAGTAAGAGCTATATGATGTCTTTCTGTAGCTTTAAGGAAATGCATTCAGAAAGAAAATTTTTGAAAGTAAGAAGATGGATGGCAACAGCAGCTTTGGGTGTCTGAGATCCTACAACTGCTGAAAGTTGATCGTGTCCATGTAATCTCAAGTCAGGATTCCTCCTCCTCCAGGGGATGCCAGCAGTCCCTGGCTGCCAATATACTGCAGTGAGTGTTACAAGAAGGAACAGAAAAACAGATAAAAATGCCTGTTCAAACGTTATTTCCCTTCATTCCCCCAAGACATACAGACAGACTTAGAGTTTGCTAAAATAACAGAGTTAGAGTTTGCTAGAATACAAGGATAATCATTACAATTTCCTTAGAGGCTGGCACAGTTCAGTCCTTCCAGCATTCCCCATTCCCTGTCCCTGCTTTGCTGGCATGTCATTTCTGCCTTCTGACGTTAAGGCTGATGGAGCAGCCAGGGTAGGAAATGGATAAGTTCCCTTAAGACCAGTGTAAGACCACTGGAGATTTCCATACACATTGTCCAGTTTTCTACTCCAAGCTTCTAGATTATACAGAAACCACAAATTAATGGCAAATAGAAAAAGCGCTGAGAAAAATACTCCTATGTCTATATGTGAAAAGGGCCAGAGGTGCCAAAAACAAGAAGGAAAAGAAATTGTGTCTTAAATTGCTGGCCCTTCCTCTTCATTGGAAAATGAAAGCATCTTAGTATCTCCCAATCCAACCAATGATAAAAGCACATTAAGAAATACAGTTAGATCCCAACTTCTAAAGCTGACCTACATTCAAATTCTTTGCCAACACAAATAAAGAAAATGTCCATGATAAGGAAAAGAAAAAAAGAAAATCATACTAACACAGATCTTGAAATTAGGAATTTAAACTAGGAATTTAACATGAGCTTTCCTTCAACACTTGCTCCTTTACATTTTAACAAGGTTGCTGTTTTCCAGTTTTAGATGCATCTGTCTCACAGCAATACTGTTAAACACAGCAATAGTGTTTAGATTCACTCAGTTTTAATCTGGAAAGAAGCTTTAGAGCCTCCAGCCTCACCTGCTGCATGAAACTGGCCAGAGCATTTTGCTCAAGTACAGCTACACAAGAAGATGGTAACTCTTGTCTGGCCAGCACACTGTCTTTCTAAAAGCCACCCAGTTTTGACTAAAGCAATCTATCACTAACTCTGGTTGTTTTGTTCCGGCATATAATTATGCTTCCAATTAAAAATGTGTGCCCAATTTCTAATTTGAATTTGTCTTGCTTCAATTCCCAGCCATTGCTTCTATTCATGCCTTTTTTGTTTGTTTTGTTAGAGTGTAGAGCTCTCTAGTACTCAGTATTTCCTCTCTTTGAGAGTACAATTCATTTCATCTAAATAATAATATGTATAAATACAGAAACGCACACATACAGCCACACACAGACCATCACATCACCATTACCTGTGAGCAACACCTCTATAAAGTCTAAAAAAATGTGCATGTAGCAGTTGAAGTGTGTTCAGGATAACAGGGTTAAGTCCCTTCCTTTTATAAAGGCTGGTTTGCTAATAACAAAAGATAATGATTTCATTTAGTGTCTTATCAAAGAGACAGCACTGGCATCAATTTTTGTCACTCAGGGGGGGCAGTACCAGTTACTCAGTGGCCACCCCTCCTGTGTCCTACACTTAGCAGGTAGCTCCAGGTTGACACAGCAGTAGGGAAGCCTGGTCCAGCCCGCTCTCCTGGTGATGGGACCCAACAAGATCCCAGCTTGAAGTGATTACGGCTCCACTGCTGAATGACAGAACAGATTTCCACCTCACAGCAGACAAGTTCATCTTCTGTATGTACCTGGCACATCCTGAAGTCCCATCCTAAACCACTGACAATGGTAGTAAAATTCTATTAAGAAGCCAATTAAAAAATGCTCCTTGGTGCTCAGACCTTGTTTTGTTCCTGATGATGAGGAATAGTGCAAAATCCCAAAGGAAGGACAATCAGTCCTTGCTTACAAAGCACTTCACCTTCCCAAGCAGCCTCTTTGCGCAACCATCTATCCTTAAATACACGCAGTGGAGTTGACATACACAAGCTGACAATCTAATGATGATACAGGCCTTAATACAGGGTTTAGCTGGCTTGCAGCATTTATATATATTTTGTGTATTAGTACTTTCTGCAGAGAAAGAAAGTACAAAAGGATCTCCAAGGAATTCCTTCTACTTTTTTTTTATCCACCCCCATCTCCACCCCCACTCCTACTGTCCTCTCCTTGTCCTCAGACATATAATACACCTGATGAAAGATATGCAGGGACGAGGGGACAAGGCTTCCTCCTTTTCTTTTCCTGGCAGGTCTGATACAAGGCTTGTTCTTGTAATGGGCTCCTTAGCAAGAAAAGGACCTTCCGCTGTACTGGAAGGTCATAGACAGAGCTTTACTACTGCAAAAGCAAACAAAAGCCCTTTTCTTAAAAATATATGAAACCATGTTTGGAAATGCATGGAAACCTTAAAAAAATTTGATCCACGATTACCCTCTTAGAAACAATCAAGAATTGTATTTATTCTTAGAAATGCTAATCTCCTGTCGTTAACATTTCTGCTTATATCTTAAAACACCCTGACAAAATGGGTGGGGGAAAATGGGGAGAGCTCTCTCCCCAGGTGAAAGAACATAAGAGATGTCTCCCTGTCTATGGGACGGCAGAGACAGCGAGGAAAGGACTAACAAAACATCACTGCTCCCATCACACACAGGCGGGATCTATTACAGGCACAAGTGGTAGTGAGATAAACTACAATCCAGATGACCAAGCTGGTTCTAGCTGTAAAAATTAACGAATAATAATGTTCTGGAGGTAATGTCTATGAGGCATTTAACAGCGGTTTTATTTTAAATGATGCAAATCTGTGCCTGCGCATAGAGCTTTAATTGAAAAGCCGATGGAAAGTGTTGGCTGCTAGATAGAAGGAGTGTGGGAAGCTGCTGCAGACACGCAAAGTCTGTTTTATTCATGTGCACTATCTTTGTTTTTATTCACCAGAAAAGTCAAAGCCTCTGAATTCTGGTTAGCTTCAACTTGGTTTTATATCAAATATGTATAACTGAAAGGAAAAAAAAAAAAAAGAAAAAAGAAAAAGGCCAGATGACAAATGTACACAAAACACATGGCCAATGATTTTACAAAGGCTTCCTCGCTCTTGGTGAGAATTTTCCCTGGGAAGCTGCTGGAGTGAGGGAGAAAGGCAGGAATGCTTTTGAGTTAAGGAATCTCTTCCCTTAAAAGAAATGTAGTGCTGCCTCATTTTTTTACATCCTTAATGTGTAAACTCACAGTCTTATGAAAAAGAGAAAATTTAAGAACCCCCCAAAAACATATTGATAGCAAAAAAATTTAATGGATGTGATATTACTTAGCATCTTTCTACTTACTAGTAGATTTGAAGTCAATAATGTCGATAGCCACATGAGGAGAACGCAAATTAAGTAAAGACATATAGAAAATGAATGCTGAAAGGCGCAGAAGGATATGCATCTTTTTGAGAAGGGAGTCAAACACTGTATTCTTAAGCAAAGAATAGGAGAGATGTTGGCAAATCTGAAATAGCAAATGATTAAAAGCAGTGAGATAAAACTAAGCCTCATTTAAGCAAGCATAAAAACCAAAAAAAAAAAAAAAAAAAATAAAACCAGGCCAGAGGATAAAGTGAATGTCCTTCTGTATAAATGTTAGATATCTAAGAAATGAGCAGATTGCTTAAATACTGGAGGAGAGGAGGGGGATACAGAGAAAAACTGAGTAGCTAGCAAAGGTACTCTTCATGAGGAAATGCTTAAAGTTAAATCCAATAAATAAGTTAACTGTACGAAGTATCACGCACTCCCTGCAGGCTGGAGGCAGTGCAGCATTTACCCCACCGCCGCCGGGCTGGCCCGGGTGGGAGCAGGGACTCCGATTCGCTTCATGAACTCAACGACTGCCAGATGAGGAAACAGAGCAGTAATGGGAGATTTCAATGACCCCATGTAGATTGCTTAAATGTTATATCGGGGCACGATGCCAGGAGGAAATTTTCAGAGCCTGCTCCTTGAGCAGCCAGCCAGGAAACTCCGAGGGGAAGCAACTCCTCACCGGGTCTCCGCAGGGCTGTCAGTGAGTCACTCTGCAACCACCATCAGCACGGACCAAGATTGAACATCTGTGCAGAAGCAAGGAAGCCAAAATAGCCACAATGGGAGGGGGTTCGACAGGATTCTTGCACAAAAAGGAGGAAGCTTGGTTAAAAAAAAAAAAAGAAAAAAAGAAAAGAAAGCTAAAAGAAACAATGATATAGGTAAAACATCGGAAATATCTTTTTAAAGGCATGAGATTGAATTTCAGTGCAAGTGCATACTACCTGAAAGAATATCTTTTTAAAGGCATGAGATTGAATTTCAGTGCAAGTGCATACTACCTTAAAGTGGACCAAAGGAAAAAAAAAAAGCAACAAAAAACATGCATGAAAAGAAACATTATCAAGTGCATACTACCTGAAAGTGGACCAAAGGAAAAAAAAAAAAAAAAAAAAACCAACAAAAAACATGCATGAAAGGAAACATTACTTGAAGAAAGAAAGGCTTTTTGTTCAGCTGAAGAAAACAGTGAGGGGAAATCCTCAGAAGAATAACACTACAATGCAATAGGCCAAAATAAAAACCTCTGAAAACAACTTGGAAAAGTTTACACTTTAACAATAAACCTTCTGCAAACCTACTAAAAGATGTGAAGCCTGCCACAGCAATCTCTGGCACCAACACATGGGCAAGGTGAGAAAAGAGCATCCAGAGATGAGGCCACAGCAGAGAAAGCAAACTAATGTTTTTCATCTTTGTTCGCCCTGGAACTGCTCTGAAAGGTTCCCACATCAGAGCTCTTCTTTGCTGTCTCTGTATTAAGATATGTCTCATATTAAAGTGTCAGTGAAAGACATTTTACACAAATCAACACTACTCCTCTGCCCAAACCAGATGGTATTCATCCAAATGTTCTAAGGGAACTCAAGGATGAAATCACTAGAGTCGTTAATTGCAGAGAGTGTCTTCTCATTTAAAATAATGTTTGTATTAGAGAAATGGACATTGCAAATATGGGCTCCAATTTTTTAAAGGTCTCCAAGAGCAATTTAGAGAGGTACTTCAGGGAAGTAAAGTTTGATGTCAGCATTAGGCAAATTAGTAAAAGCTATTCCAATTCTGTAATTTGACACATGGAAAAATAAGAGGTACCAAGAGTCCACATGGCTTTGGAGAGAGAACGCGTGACTCATTAGCGTCCTTGGTTTCTGACAGGATCAATGAATATATAAACAGGAAAATTCAACCTAATAACCTATTCTAAAAATCTTTCAGAAAGAAGCCCCACAAAATGTGCTCAAGAAACAACATAGCTAGAGGATAAGAGAATAGCTCTTCATTTGAAGGAATACTTATTGTAAAAGTGGAAAACATAAGGTTTGATTCATTTTTGCTATTGAGAAAAGTCACAAGAATCCCACAGTGTACTTCGGTCAGTCCTATTTAATGTATTGATAATTATAGAAACAGGGGCAGACAGTGACAAAAGGGTGCTGATAACACTACATCATTCAAAGGAGCAAAACAAATATGAGTAAATATCAAGTAAAATAATAAGCATGAAAAGTTGTAGATTAACCTCATGATACTGAGTGACTGGCCATCAAAATGGCAAAAGAAATTCATAGTAGATAAATTTAAAGGGATGTTTTAACACTATGTACAAAATGAAGGCTTTTGTACAAATTACTACCATTCCATAAAAGTACCTGAGTGGTATGATACATAGTACCATGAAAACACCAATCTGCCATTCAACAGTGATTCAAAAAACAAATAAATTCAGAAATTTTTAGGAAGATAACAGAGAACGTAACAGAAAATGCCATTATAGCACTGTAGGAGCCCCTTTGTTGTGCCCTTAACTTTAACACTCTGTTCAATACTGCTCCACTTACCTCAAAGAGGACACAAGGGAAGCACAACAAATACATATAAGACAGGCAAGGGCAAGCAAAGGAATAAAATTACTTATCTTCAAGGACTAAAGTCTGTAGTGTCCCTAAAACCAAATGCTTACAGAATAAAGTGGAGACAGTGGATGGGGAAAAAAACAAGTCTACGAAGGGATATTAAACAAAGGGACTGCACCTCGGGCTCAGGAACTGCCAGAGTCAAAAATTGTTAAGAGTCTGGGAGAGTGTTCATAGAAGAATGAGTGTCCCTCCCATCTTCAAGAAAGTCAAGATGGAAGATCTTGGGGAACTATGTCCACCTCACCTTCGTCCCTAGGAAGGATGGAGAAAATAAACCCATTTCTATGTATGGGAACAGGAAGGTTTGTGAGTAGTCAGCATGAATTTATGAAGGGGAAAATCGTGATTTGCCAAACTGGTAACCATCTAGGTAGCTCACAGGATGAAGGGAGAGCTGTAGATATTGTTAACTTTGACTTCAGCAAGCCTTTTGACATCATCTCCCATAACATCCTAATTGACAAACTGACAAAGTATGGGCTAGATAAGTGGATAGTGAGGTAGGCTGAAATCCTAGGCTCAGCAGGTTATGATCAGCAGCATGAAGTCCAGCTGGAGGTGAGGCCCTAGTAATGTACCCCATGGGTTGACATAGGGGCCTCAAGGGTTAGGGGAATGGAGCATCTGACACATGAGGAGAGACTGAGAGAGCTGGGAACATTTATCCTGGTGAAGATAAAGACTCACCTTATTGATGTGTATAAATACCTAATGACGGTGTTGTAAAGAAAACTGAGCCAGACTCTTCTCTGTGATGCCCAGTGACAGTATGAGAGGCCATGGGTATGCATTGAAACGCAGGAAATTCCATTTAAACTTCACAGGAAAAAATCTTGTTCTGATGAGGGTCAAATACTGGCCCAGGTTGCCCAGGGAGGTTTTGGAGTCTCCATCCTTGGAGATATTCATAACCCAGCTAAACAAGGTCCTGGGCAATCTGCTATAGTCAACCCTGCTTTGAGCAGGGGACTTGGACTAGACCATCTTGAGAGGTTCCTTTCACCATCAGTCATTATGCGATTCCATTAAGCTCCACTGCAGGAGTGTGGTGTCCTTTTCTTACAGTTCATAAGTATCTGGTATGAGCTACTGGCAGAAACTAAATGAAGGTCTGTCCAGCTCAGTACTCTGTTGTGACCTACTATGGTCATTCTCATTTTCTAGATGATAATTTTCAGCAAATTATTTTAATTTAAATGTTGTAAAATGTATTCTTTTAAGATGGGATCAGTTTATGTTGATGAAGAGCACTCAATTTGAATATTTTCCAAAGCTTTCTATGTTAAAGAAGGAAAAAAAAAAAAAGACCACCACACACAACACACCTTTCTCTTGCACAGAAGAATCAACCGTAGAGCAAATCACAAATTAAAGCATAAACCTAATGTTTGCTTTCTTTCACCTCATCTGATTAGAGCTATTAAATTTGCATCATCCTTAGCTGTGCAATTATTATCACAGAAAGCTTAGCCTGTTAAATTCAATTCTCACATTGCAAAAGCTTTCCAGGGAGTGATTCTCCTTTTAATATTACTTCCACAGGATTTAAATGGAGGTTATATTATTTGAAGAATCTATTTTTCCTCCTTATCTTCCTCTTAAAGGAGAAGGTGCTCAGAGCTGACTCACAAGGACCCATTGACTCCTTATCCTGATTCAAAGAATACAGGGCTGAAAGTGATGAATGTGTAGCTGAGGACTCTAATATTGCTTTGCACTACATCACTCTGGCTCTCACCATACTCAAAGAGTTTATTCTCACCTTCTCTCACTCCTCATCTGATAGAAAAAAAAGGGGGAAAAATGAATGGCAAGAAAAGGGAAAAACGTAAAAGATTTTCCTAAAACATTACTCTCCTAAAAAGCTTTCCCTGCACGTACAAGGTGGTTTGGAGGGCATTTATAGAAGAGGTTTCCAAAATCATATCCTACAACAGAGAGATCATCTTGATTTATTTTTCTCCTTCCTGCCCATTTATTTTAAATTGCAATAATTTTCAATCTATCTAAATGTAACAGTGCAATTCAGAGCAACGCTTGAATAATTTTTCAAATTAGAGAAGACTGTTTACCTGGCGCAGATGATACTCAAATTGACCATTAAAATCTACCGAAACCATACAATCTCCACTCAGAGAAATGCCCCACATCAAAGCTGTCTAACGTCACTTCAGAACACCTCTATTTAAACCTAAACAAAACCTGCATTTATAGTGTTTCTGAATCACAGAAGTCATCTGTTCTCCCTCTGAGTACCAACACCTTCTCCTTCTCCTAAGAAGTACCTGGGCAATTAGAGCATCTCAATTCGTTCAATTCTACCAATCTAAACTGTTGGGGTTTCATCTCTTTCTTGGGATTGTTTCTATAAGCAGGAGTGACACAGACGACAGGCGGGAGATGCACTCATTTGACGTTTTCATTCATGCAGCGTTTGACGGTAACCTTTCAATTTAAAATATCTTCTTTCTTTTTAACTAACACTCTCTTGGGAAAAGATTCCCATTCGAAGTGACAGAGTACGTGCATGAGAAGCAAACAAAACAGGAATAATATCCTTGCCTCTGCTCTCAGAAGGAAATCCCAAAGCCTGGCAGCACAGAGGCACCTGAATGCACACAGAAGTGGTCTGTACACGTTGCACTTTGCTAAGACACCTCAGTTACACAGGCTCTCAGTGAGCATCACCCATGCCTGAGTCTGGATTCCTTCCCAAATCTCTACTGCACAGAGGTGACGATTGGTGCTATATACTGTTAATTTTTAAGTAGGATGAAATTCATAAACTACATTAATGTTGTTTAAACAGCATTTTTGTCATGTCAAAATGTTAGAAAGGTTTTTTTTCTAACAGATAGTGATGACTTCTTCCACACAGTTATTTTCTTACTTGACTCTTACTACTCTTCAGACTTCCTTCTCTCAATCCCACCCCTGCAAAAACAATTGGACAATGAACATACCCATCCAACAGAGCAGTTACTGACTCCCTTTCTCTAAGGAAAACTACTAGGAAATAGTTCAGAGAGAAATCTGTTTGGCTAAGGAGCAAGCAATCAGAAAGGTAGTTTTGGTCAGAACAGATAAGGTGGGGCATATCAGAAAGAGAAAACAAATGAATAGACGCGGCCACCATTTCCCTACAGCCTGCTGGCTACAGCCAGGGTCACCTAGGGTTGACCAGAGCAAACATCAAGCCCTCTTGTAAACCTCAGCCCTTAGATTAAAGAGCCCTTGACTTCCCTTTGATAAGCTGAAAGGCTGACCTCTGTATCTCTCGCAGCAGGCCATTTTCTCCAGCTTTGAAATGCCGCCATGGCTCTCTTCCACCGCTCTCCATGCGTCTGAATGTACGGGCAGGAGGCCCTGATGCATTTCAGCATCACCCCCGCAGCAGCGTGCGCAGAAAGCAAGACACTGCCCGTCTCCCTGCTCCTGAGTGCCATTTACATGAAGTTCATAATTACCCAAGACACAACCACGGAGGTCACCCCTCTGATTCCCTCAGCCTTTTCACCATCACAATTTTCTACCATATGCCAACATATTTTCTACATCATATCCCACATTTCTTGTTCCCAGATAAATAGCATTCCATTAACCTGAACTTAGTTTTAATGGGCCAACTTAAAACTCTTCCGTTTGCCCAGTCCTCATGACTCTGTCAATTCTTTTCTATCACCCATAATTGTAATCAGCAATCATTTGTATTTACTGCCAAATAAGCCATTAAAATGTTCACTTGAAGCAAGGCTGATACTGATCACTGCTAAACTCCAGGCAGTTAAAACTACTCAATGTTAATTAAGTTGAAAAGATCTGTGAATTAGCCAGTTTTTAATATATTTAACCTGTGCCTTATTCATACAGCATAGCACTTTCCCCGTTCCCTCAAATAGAGAATGAGCATCAGGAAACTTCAATTTTAAAAAAAAAAAGCAAACTCCCAGAATATGATACAGAAAAGAATCAGTGAAGCAGAACATATCAGTTCAAAAAGTCCCAGATTCACTTTTAAAGAAAAAAACTTAAGCAGAAATTTGGTAAAGATGTGGAAAAACAAAGTGAAAATCAACAAAACCGGTTCCACTTCTAAATTTCTTTTTAGTGATACTTCTTGTTCTATTACCTAAATAAAACAGTTTTCATCCTTACCAGATCCCAAGAATTCTGGGTGTTCAGTAACTAAAACACAGAACTTGGTGAATAGTACATTTTCTTTGTTTACCAAGTATGGTTTTTTCCATGGACATGTCACCATTTAATTTCAAAGACACTAAAAGTTTTGGGTAACTCCCATTCTGAATACTCAGAGGGAAGAGCTTGGTAACTAGAAAGTATTGAATGTCCACCCTTTTAAAATTAGATGGGTTATCAGAAATTAATTATCATTTATGGAAATATTGTGTTCATTTATTTAGCACATGAAGAAATATAGTGACCAACTGAAGGCACATTTACATTGAAGGGAGCACTGACAAGAGATCTGGTGAGCCTTACAAGATTCCTGGTGCTGATTTTAAAATAAAACATGAGAGCACCAGCTGCCGTGCCAAGTGTCAACCCTACCACTGACCAAATTCTGAGCAGTGGCCCCAGACAGCTGGAGTCAAACAGATCTTTAATGCTTACTTTTTAATATTCATATCTTTAAACAGAGGTGGGACTGATCCATCTGCTTGTTTTCAATACGGAGCTAAGCCAGGTGTTGTAAGGAAACTGCAATAGGTAGAAACTACTGCCTTTCTGCAACCGGCTGCCCCGCTGCCATCCAGCTGCCTTGGCAGGATTGAGTTAAGCCTGACTGGGGGAGAAGGACTCGGTTCAGCACTGGGACTCTTGCCATTTGCTATCAAATGCAGAAGGAAACCAGGAGCCAAGAATCTACTCCAGAGCCACTTGGCCTCCAGTGTGCCTCCTCGAAACCTTCTGCCCGTTACACTAAGTGTCAAAATGAGTGATAAATTATGAGGCTCAACAAAGATCCTTGCTTGTGACAGAACAAAGAACAGGTCACGAAGCTGAGAACAAACAGATGAGGAGACTTAGCTCTAACATGTCAATTCTCTCCACTTTAATGTCCAAACCAACACAAGCATCATCAGATGCATGGAGGAAGCCTAAAGCCTTTAAGACTACAGTTTTCACTCCGATCAATCTAACCTGTATACCATCAACATTGCCTTCCTCCCACCCCAAGGTAAGATCACCCAGTTTCTGCTTAGATGAAAATGCTTTGTGATGAAAAAAATTTAAAAAAGAAAAAATGCTGTGCAAACTGTCAAGATTAAAAAAAATCCTGCTGTTGAGCTCAAATTTAACCCCTTTTCTACTGCAGGGCTTCATCTGTGGAACAGATACTCCAGCGATCAAAGGAATGTCTCCTCAGAGGCTACCAAGCAGAGGGGAAAAAAAAAAAGAAAGAATGGGAACAGATGATTACTACTCCCATAATAAATAGCACTGCACTCCACAAATAATTGCACTAAAAAAGCCACAATCGGTACAAACTGCAGTTGAAGTCGACTGTTAGTTATAGAACCTGACTTGTAACCTGTGCAAATCATTATGGCCCCACTGCTTCCAAAAGCACTAGCACTCTTTACACCAATTATGCCAATTTATTGCTTTATCCCTCAGTAGAGCACATGCGTTCGTGCCCTAAAATATGTTTTTTTCAAGGAGAGAAGGCGGAGGACCACGCAGGTTAGCTTGTCCCCAAGGGTGGCACCACACAGGTCAGTTCTTCTGGAGTGACTGTTTTCTCATAGTGAAAACACTCTGTGACACGCTGTCAGGGCAATCCAACTCACCGTGAGCGTGGCACCAACAGCTGCAACTTCTTAGGGGAATGTTACAGAAAGGATGCAAAGAAAAATTAAATTCGCTTGTATCCATCCCATACTCCACAAAAGAATCCAGCTTTGATGGGAAGGTGCTAAGACACAAGAAATCCATCACCTCTTACAATTTCTTCTCAATCCATAACCATCTTTTAAAGCAATCAGCAGTTTTTACTCCAGTGATTTCAGATGTCTATGTCTGACCCTTTAAACCCTGTCAATCAAGAGTATACATCTACAAACATATAGGTTAAGCTAAAGATGAACCAAAAATTGTCCGAAACTTCATAAATCTGTCAGCAATAAAAATTGCTATATGAATTCCACTCTTTGAATAAGACTTTAGCTTTGCACACATCCCAGGATTAGTACATGAATTCTTGCCCTAAAAACTGCTTTGCACATTTCAATATTCTGACTTAAAAGAATTCTCTTTTAAGTGAAGTATCATAAAAAAAAAAAAAAATTCTCCTTCCTTTTGTGGCAAAATTAATCTTTCTAACATTTGTGGCTACAGTAACGTTTACCTGTGGTAGACAAATCTTCAAAAGAAAAACAAAACAACAAAAACCCCACAGAACTCTAACTTGTCATTCAGTCTGATTAATGCTTTATTTAGAAGAGCCCATGTTACAACCAATTATAGCACATCCTCTCTAATTACCTGGGAGTCACTCCACAACAAACTACAATTCTATGACTAGAAACAACAGGCTTGGCTTTGGTTCGTGGATTACAGCAGCTGCAGCCAAGAGATGTCATAAATAATGTACCAGCAACTAAATCAAAGCCCATCAAGAATTCATACTGCATAACAAAAGTGAAGACAAAGTTAATTCTGGCATCCCCACTGTTCATACGCTGGGAGGTTCAATGCAAACAGGACCAATATTACCTTTTTCAAGAGGTAATGAAGTCACTTGGGTGTATAAGTAATTTTTAAAGAACTGGATTTCCACTGTTAATGATTTCAGCATTTAGGGATATTCTTGCTTATTTTTATATACAGATAAATAAGGGAAGTATTCTAAACTATTCACCCAAGCACAGCCTACTTTATGTGGGGAGTGCAGCAGAGAGGGACCCACAGGGGACAGATCATCCCACTTCTACAAATGGGATAAAATAATTCTATGTCCCTTCATAGAAGAGAAAGACCAGCAACCTGGAGTGAGTCCAGCTGAGGGTCACTAAGATGATGAGGGAACTGGAGCACGTGACATAAAAGGAATGGCTGAAGAGGCTGCTTAGGTTAATCTGGGAAGTGAAGTTAACAGAGAATCTGATTTCAGTCTCCCAGTAGCAAAAAGAAGGTTATAAATAAGACAGGACCAGGTTACACATTGAAAAGGCAATAAGATGGAAGGCACAAACTGTAAGATGGGGAATTCCAGCTGACATAACCCTTCACAATGAAAGTGAAAAAGTATGGGCAGAGGTTGCCAGTGAAGCTGTGGGATCTCCCCTCCTGGAATATTTTCAGAAATGGACAGGACGAGGCCACAAGCAACCTGATTAATTTCTGCAGTGAGCCCTGCTTTGAGCAGGGGTTGTACCTGATGACCACCAGAGCTTCCTTGCAACAAAAATTATTCTCTGAATGTATGCAATACAGAAGAAGCTTCCAAGTAAAGCAGACATTTAAGTGGTGAGCTGGGCATCAGAAAACTTACGCCTTATCCCAGCCCTACCAAATACACTAAACATTACTATTTCTTTTTTCTTTACTGTAATAATATTAACATTTATAAATTCCCAAGATTTAATTTTGATAAAAACGCAACCATTTGGAAGTATGAAGACCAAGATGTCCAGTTAACATAGAACAAGAGAAAAATGTTTACTCGTTTACTTATTGAAGTACTTCACAAATGCTAACATGCCTTAAGAAGCTATGTCTAATTATCAGTGGGAAGTTTTTGTAAAACAACTCAGCAATTCACATACAAGTGCACATTAAGAAATGTTGTACCTGAAGTATACTTAAGTAAGGAGTTAAGGTCTCCTTTAACTGTGACCTATTAAGGTAACACTGTGATAGGTGTGAAGTCAGGTTGCTTTATACAGCATACTTGTAACATACTTTTCTGATCCTTAAATAATTCACTTTCTTTCCCTCTTTAATTTTATTTTAATGTGCTTCTTGGACGCTTGCCACTCTTGCACACCAGCAGATTCATATATTCACCTGAGGCCATATGGAAAGCCAAGGCATGAAAGTTTTCACTCCGGGCTTCTGCACTTTGCCAGAAAGCACTGCCCTCTCACAGTGAAGGAGAAGAGTATTTTATGGGTGCATTCCTCCTGTTAGCACAGAGCAGTCTGAAATATGTTGAAATGACACTTCAAGCCATCACACATTAAAAAACTCCATCACACGTATATTTTGCTTCCAATTATTTTTAAAATGAGGCTAAAGAGTAAAATATTACTGCTTTCCTAATTTTACGTGTCTGGGGCTGAAGAAAAAGCAAATTAAAAACTACTGAAACCTGAGAGACCAGGTATTTAGCACAGGCACTGCCTAGGGGTAGGGTAAAGGGACAGAAGTCTCAAACTCTAGTCAGTGTACTTCAGCACAGCACAATTTTATTTTTAAATCACGTTTTTCCATATACAGACTATCCCAAAGAGACATTACAAAATTAAGGAGTGGACAGCATATGGTAAAAATTAAGATAAAACAGTGATAAGTCTCCAAATTCTTGGAAGAGAGTAAAATTTAAAATCATTTTCTCTCCCATGTGTTAGCATTTTATGTTGAAGCCTTCGGAACAGGCAGTGATCCTAAAGACGGATCAGCCTTACAGAAAACGATCTGAATCATAGGGAAAGCACGACCATACATCCTCTTCCTGCCAGAAAGGAAAGCTTGAAAGACTGCATATCAAAAGCTTGAACGATGGAGATGCTTTTGAGCTGAACTGTTAGTCTTTGTGATATTAATAAAGCACACTTGACTGCATGTCTGCTTTACTTGTTTCCCTGGCTCTTGCCCAGAGGTGGCTGTATTTCACTGATGCTGCCACGTCTTTTTATCAAGGGGCATAATTCGAACCGCATGCACCCTCTTCAAGAACAACAATATCCATTTGACAAAGAAAGTAGATACCAGATTTGAAAAAAATTAACACAGACAGGTGCTTTTCAGTGAATAGGCGATAACAGGTATTTCCCCCACCCCAAGACAGAAATTACAATGTCAGATCCTATGATAGAAAATTGGGATCAAATGGGCTCATAGGTCATGGAAATATTCCCAGTCTGTCAAAGTAACTATGAGGGAAAAGCCCTGCCATCAGAAGGACATCAGCTCTGGAAAAGCATCAAAAGCCAGGCTTGGAGCTGATATGTTAGGCAAAAATGCAAGAACTTTTGGTAGGCACTAAACACCTCATCCAAAAAGCAGCTTCTCCAGTTTGGACTGAAGTTCAACCTGGAAGAAACACCACTCCTATGAAAGAAGGAGGGTAATAGCTAGCAAGAAAGGGACACTAGAAGAGAAAAGTAGAGTATCTTTTTTGAAGGTTAGCTGAGGAATTTTGTTGAATCAAAATAAGTTGCTCTCCCTGCTCTATATGCAATAGAAATGATACTGAAGTCGAAAGAGGGAGAGCAGAATTAGGGAGGCACAAAATCAAATATCATGCAAAAACAGACAACAAAACCACCAAAAAACTCATGCAAAAAGTAGCTGGAACAGAATTTCAGTTGACTAATTGGACTAAATATCAGTCATCTATTCAATGCAAGATTGCGGGGAGAAAAAGGAAAAATTCTCAACTAACCTTCCATATTTCACAACACCAAAAATATTCAAGGCACTTAAATCTTACTGTAAGATGGGTTTAATTTTTTTAAACTACCCACACCCCCTGTTCTTCAGCACATAAGATTATATTTACATTTTAAAAATTGTCCTTTATAGAGTTTTTAATTGTCCCAGTCCCTACTAAATTAAAGCAGAGAAGGCTGCCTTACAACACAAAGTTCCTAATAAATAAGTTATGTGGGAAATATTGCCTTTGTTATTTTCACACTGAAGAATATATTCCATACTGCAGGGATAATGAGCATATAAAACATTAACACTACATTTTTCTATACCATTCTGCATAATTAACTATGCAGCTGTTCATTCATTCAGCCCCAACAACCAAATTAATTTGCAATCATTTCACAGGGGATGCGCTAGAGCAGACGGCACATACTAGAGGAGCAAGAGAAGCTACTCACGTGCCACATTCCACATCAGTGACACAAGGTGCCCAAAGCTGCGAGAAGCAACGGGGGGTTGCAAACCAGCACTTTCAAACCAGCAGCTGAGACAAGGCACTTCATCATTAGGTGCCTTGTAGTGAAACTACGGGTAAGGGGTCTCATGCTATGTTAGTGCTCTCTGGTGGTCTCCTGTCCTTCTCAGACCCAAGGCAAAAACTTCAGGGAGACAAACTTTAAACATCCCTAAACGTTACAGCTCCTTTGTATTCTTTGTATTAATGCAGCATCACAGCCCCAGCACTGACAGGGATCCCACTGCGCTTGTACAATCAGTTC
The DNA here is from genome assembly GCF_001431845.1 of Calidris pugnax. Taxonomy (NCBI): domain Eukaryota; kingdom Metazoa; phylum Chordata; class Aves; order Charadriiformes; family Scolopacidae; genus Calidris; species Calidris pugnax. The sequence goes on along the minus strand of NW_015090793.1, from coordinate 3,241,748 downwards.
TCCAAATTACTTATATTCCGAAGAAATAAATTGGGCAAAGGCCAAGTTGAGAAAAGCCCAGGAACAATGGGTTCTTCAAACAAGGTCACAGAGTAGGCTGAAGGTGGAACCAGCAGCATCACTGGTAGCTGCGTGCAGTGTCATATCTACTTTACCATATGCTCCCCTAAGCCATGACTTTGCCCTTTTCAGGTTTTAAAAATATATCCCTATTCAGGTTTCTATACCTCATTCATCATCATAAAAATGTGATGAGCAATGAAACTAGCTGCTTTGATTATGGGCTCTTATGTATTCCCTTTTGCAGCGCAGCAAAAGAAACATCACTTAATATATATCTAGACAGTATCATTCCATCTGCCCTGGGTGATGGGCCCCGCGCCTCCCCGCTGCGCTGGCCTGCTGACAGCGGGAGGTAATGGATGACAAAGCAGCAAAGTACTTCTGATTAGCTAAAAACTGATGGCTCAACTGCTTTTACATGAATGTAGTACAGAGGAAGCATGCCACAAGAAAAGCTCTGAGATGGCAATTCCCGGTTTGATCCTACAGAAGCGGATCATGGGCAGCGCCAACGTGAGCTTCCCTCGTTTACACTGGGAGGGAGGGCAAAGGCAACACACAAAAAATGACAAACCCCACCACAAACTAATGCATCGAAGGACATTGTTTGTCTACTCCTGGTCTTAAACCTGTCTGCTGAGTCTAGCATGAAAGATGATAATTTCTTGTAGGGAGGCTTCTGCAATAAGATACCGTGACAGATCCGAGGAAATGCCGGTGAACTTCCTGAGCTTCCTACTGCTACCAACCTGGATGGGTCTGGAGCAGGAAAGATTGCTTATTCTATGGCCATCCGTTCCGGCCAAAAGGAATCTACTGAAAACTAGAACTTGTGGTACAATTCCCACACAGCCTGTGCCTATAAAAACAAGTTTATGATACCAGTTCCAGTTAAAGCAATCAGAAATTCTATGACTCAGCTTCAAGTTACTCAAACAGCAGGACATGATTCTTAAACCATTTAAAATAAATGGCTATTCTTTCTTAAGAAATTGACTCATCTATTATGGGTTACATCTCACAATAATTTAATTCCTTTTCCAGAAGGAAGATTAAAGAACAGAAAAGAAAAAAAAATCAACCTGCAAAGTAGCAAAATTCTCATGGTCCAAGTTATATTTAACACGCTCAGCAGCCGTGCTGCAAGCCTCCAGTGAAACACGAGTGTACCTTTTCCTAGTTATATAAATCACAGCTTTCCAACTGGATCTTAATCCATCTGTCGTATATTCTTTGTGTATTCACAAACCAGCATAGAAACATGTAAACATTGGAAACCATCATCACCACTCTGAGTTGTTGAAGACTTGGAAGAGTAGTTATGACACAGCACTCTCATTTGTAAGCAACAGATATTACGTAAAGTATTTTGGATAGACTTCTTTGGTAGCTCTTACTGGCTTGGAGGATTTTATTTTTTTCCAGTTCAGACCTTCATACGTATTAGACGTATGAAAATATTTTTTAAATGTTATTATGGTAACACAGCTTAAGGAGGTCCTTTTATGTTTGTAAGCAACAGATATTACGTAAAGTATTTCGGATAGACTTCTTTGGTAGCTTTTACTTGCTTGGAGGATTATTTTTTTTTTCCAGTTCAGACCTTCATACATACTAGACATAAAAATATTTTTTAAATGCTATTATGGTAACACAGCTTGAGGAGGTCCTTTTATGACTAAGTCCCGTGCCCTGGAGAGCCATTTAAAAGACATCTCCTTCAGAGGGGCCTACAACTCAGAGAATGGCTCCCAACATTCCCAATGAAAGTTCATTCCTTTACTGAGTGGCCAAAAGCTACAGCCAAAACCTAAAACAGGATGAGTGCAGCACCAAAGTAACAGCAAGGTTATTGCTGATATGATAGGTCTTGGTCTTAGAAAAGGCTATGGTGGGTGGTATGTCCATTAGAGCACACACTACAGAAGCACACTGCAACATCAGCACCCTTTAGGTCTCTAGATCAATACCACTGCCTGTCAAAAACATCAATATCTCTTCAATACCTTGCAAACTCCAGGGTTTGTCAAGCCACATTCCTTTTATTTCCTTTGTCTTTTACATATTTTTCTTACCCAACACCCGTAATAAAACCTTGCTGATAGGCTGAAATCCACTTCATTCACTTTCGAACTATGGTTTTACAGCTCATTTTTAAATGCCCAAAATTAATTTAAAATGGAGACTTTCCTGCACAATTCAGCTCATAATGATACACTGTGTAGTATTAGCAAGACAGAAATTGCAGCAAAGATAATGAAAGTCTTTGTAATGCTATTAGGTGAATATGGAAATATGATCAAAGAGAGCACAAAAATCTGTTGTTCAATAATAGAAATAAAATTCTAAATGTAGGACTGCCTTTTCAATAGTACTGCCCAAACCCTTTTCAAAGTGGAACAGGTGTAAATAAGGATATAATAGGAGGACAAAAGAGCTGAGCAGGTATAATTGAGGGCAGTCTATTTTGATTGCAGTACCTGCATTACTCAGGATGATGCATTAGCCAGAGAAAGCACAGCTAGACATTAGATCCCAAGCTGAGTTCACTGGGCTAATAATTAGAAAGCCTTTTTTTTGTTGATTTTACTTGGAAGGAGAGCAATTTTGATATGGAAATCACAGACTCAATAACTTCATCCCTCGGGGCCATTTCTACAAAGTCACTTTTCAAAGCAGAACCACAATATAAGACCATCTGGAAGCACAAGGTGCTGCAGAATACAGTTGCTCACTTATTAAGCAGCGCTTCACACCAAGAAAGAATTTCACTGGGGCACCAGACTCTGTATTGAGTTTACTGTTTTGGTTTTTTAAATTAATTTCACTAAACAGGTGAAGTCCACCTACAAGTCCATAGAGTTTAGAAACAAATGCCCATACTTATTTTCTTGCAGTCTGTGAGCCACACAGGGTCTGGAAATTTTATTTTCTTAAGTGGTATGTTGTTCACTGAGTCTACCTTAAAAGAATCTCCTGCTCTTTGTAGCCTGGGTTTTAACCTCAGTGTAGGTGTGCACCTTTCTGTAACTGCCCAAAGCACCAATGTCACCGCACATTGATGGCTAATGACAGCTAGCAGGCTTGTACAAACTGGTCTTGCCCTAAATATGTGGCATTTTGTGGGTACAGATAGAAACAATTGTTTGCAAAGTCTCATGCTGTCCATGAGACTCATCCAATTTCTCTTAACCTCCAGCTGCCCCGGCCACTGACCTGGACTCAGCGGAGACCACTCTCCCTACTCACGCTGCTTTTGGAGTAAGGAGTCCCAGGATGTTCCAACCACATTTAAGCAGTCAGAGAAGTCTGTTTCTTCAGTTAGCAGTTCATTATTGACAACATGGAGCAAAACATCCCAACATCTCTGAAAATGGGCCTATTTGGGGTTCAGCACGCAATGCTGAGAGGAGTTAACGGTGCAGTTAACATCAAATAATGCCATTTGTTTTGCTGTGGTGAAGCAATAACAACATGGTGATGCCATTGGGAACAATGGCAATTACACAGCAAGTCGCACTAGCACTACCATATCATTACAGCTTGATAATATGCAATCAAAACTTTATTAGCAATCATCAGCAGCATCTATTATTCATTGTTTCGATCAAGTTAAGAAGAGAAGGCTGCATGCATACCAGAAATAAGAATAAGCCAGACTAAGCACAGGGTTGGAAGTCAATTCCATAGCCATAGAGTGCTGAGTCACTGCATGACCTTCAGCAACCAGTTACCATCTCAGGTAATTATGATAGCAATAATATATATTTGTTTCCAAGAGATATTATTAGGATTAATTAGCTCAGCTGTGCAGGTAAGTATTAGTATGAATTTCTTAGTGACTACCAATCCAAAGTTAAAGTATGTGAATGTAAGATTCAAGTACACACGTCTAAAGCTGCAGGCATGCAACCTGTACAAGCTGGCACCCAAGCCTGTAAAATGTGTGCACCTATGTATTTATACACAAACTGGCGCATAAAGTATATGAAAACACGTATTCAAGTATCTATTTTCCTAAATCATCTTTTTGATTTGGGTCCTTCACACAGTAAGCACGCAGGACAAAGAGGCGTGTGGACTCTGACGGGAACGGCACTGGTATGCCAAGTATCTTCAAGACATGCACAATTTGCAAGGATAGTTTGAGTACCTGAATTTTAAATTTTAGTCACAGTATCAGTTTTTTCATTATGCTAAAGAGGCCTAACACAGCCACCCACCTGTATTTCCAATACGTACTGCAGCTTAGAAACTCTAAATATAAACCTGAAAATCCTGTGTTCCTTCTCAAATTACTTTATTTTACATTCAAGAGGCAACCGATGTCATCTGTGTTTACTTCCCTACCTTACTTTGAGTCAAATAACAATTGCCTCACGCTTAACAATTACTTAATAGACAAATTAGCAAAATATCAGAAATAGGCAACTAGAGAAGCACACCCTGGTGTTTTCTAACTACATGCTTCCATCAAGATTTATGCCTCCACCTCTTTGCTGTAACCAGACATGGCTGCTAATAGTAAAAAATTGTTAAGATTTTCATTATCCTGCACCGTTTTCCCTGTTTATTCTACAATGAAAAGATTCCAAGGTAATTAAAATTTAGGCCTCCCAATCCTGTAACCTGATCTATGTTGGCAGGCATAAACTACTTGCACAAATTAACAACACTCTGCAGAGGCAGAGAAATTCGTCACTTAGTTTGGAAGTCCACTTCCAAACATCTATCTTCTTCACATAAAGCACCCCCCGTGCAAGGACCTCCAACGGGTGTTTTCCTCCACCATTTGTATTACTCTTAAAAGTCTGACTGCAACTCCAAGGTCACTAAGAACAAATAAGCATCACTGGACCATTGAGTCACCCTTCCCTTCTCATTACCTAAGCAAGGAAAAAAAACCTGTTTATTTTGAGTGATGGGAGAAAAAGAAAGAGCGATGAAGAGGAAATACGTTTTAGAGGAAGAAAAGAAAGATGCAGTTTCAAGAAATCAAAGGACCAAAAAATGCCAAGCAAGGGTAAGTAATACATACTGATTGGCAACATGAAAGTGGGAGATGAACAATATTCAAAAATTAACCTGGTGTGGACTGATCAGGTTATAAAACAAGTTTATTTTCACTTAGAGACTTAGAGTATATGAAGCACAAGTAGGAAGAAGAAAAACATTTGGACCAGTTCAGGAAATAACCAGGATCCATTCCCACTTGGGCATAGAAACCTCACAAAGATTAATGGTTTTTGTCCTCTGACAAACATCCCTGTAACATTTTTCACACCTGTTTTACTGTGTATTTGTTCTGATGCAAATGAGAGGAATGCAAAAGAGAATCAAACAAAAAAACTTTAAAAATATATACACTGTGCATTCTGGGCAGGCTGCCAATGTGAGTACAACACCCCAGCTCTATCAGCAAACATGGAGCCTCACCAGTGTACATATTACACAGAGGAAAAACACAAAAGTTCCTTCACCAACAGAATTTATTTTTATTTTACTTAGTACAAATAATGAGCTATTTCTCAACAGAGAGAGGCACTATTTGATATTTTTGCACCACTTGGTGTCATTTGTGCTTTTCCAGATCCAGGCACTTTGTGACTCCCCCAAGTCTTCCAACCACACGTGTGGCTTTTACATCACAGCGGGCAGAGGTAGAGGAAGGAGGTGAGCCCAGAGCAGAACACACCTAGGGATGGATCAGCAACCACCCCTGCCCCAAGTGCTAATCTTAAGCACTTGCTTCCTTTCAGCTTTTCCATCTTAGCTTCATAAACAACCAAAGCATCTGGTACATCTATTACTTGTAAGAAAAAGGGCCTGATTTGCTTATGATGCACGCTAGCATCAATTTTATTTGAATGCAGTTCACACCAGTTCTTCTTTACACCAGCTGTCAGCAAGGTCTGAATGACCTTGTTTGAAGTGTTTATGTTCTCCAAAGAAAGCAACATTATCTGAAGCCTGTTTTATGTTTATTTTGAAAGCGCAGAGAGTTTATTTTGAAGAGTCCAACTGAATAAGTTTAAAAGACTTCTATGATAGATTACACTGAAGCGTGGATAGCAAAACTTGAAACATATTGCACATGTTGCATAGGCCAGGGGCATAGAACAGGAAAGCAATGTGTGCTTACGCAACTACGGGAGTATCCAAATTGCCATTTGGTTGTCTTCTTTGCACAAGATGTTGGGGAAAAAATAAACCAGAAACAAACGTGCAATTAATTTTGCATCTTGTAAGTTTAAGGAATAATTATAAGTGAACCATCATAGGCCTAAATGGCCAATCCTGAGCAATACTAAACAGTCTCCATTTGATCTTACTTTCTTTCCTGAACACCCCCTTTTTATGACTAGAAGTTTCTTTTTCACTTGAAAACACCCTTGAGCTACATGGACCACTGCCCCTGGCCAGACTGTACTACTCACTACAAGGTATTGCAAAGATACGCTGTCACTGTGAGAAACCCCACAAGCTTAAAACAATGCAGCCTCCTCAAAACAAGTAAAAAGGCTCATGCACAGCATGTCATGGTCACAGACTTTTCCCACTCCCTATTCCCTTGCCCAGTGCTTTTCTTGGATTGTCTTGGTAAAGCTCCTTATACACAAAGGTGAAGGTTGAGTGCCCATACAAAGGTCTATAAAGTTTACAAGTATCTAAACCACATGGTATTAGATAACCCATTTGTTTCTGACCTGAATCTTATGAGCTACATATGAATTTGACATAAGAATTTCACATAAAACTCCTCAAATAAGTCTCCTGTCGTTTAGAACAACTATGTAGATATCCCAGCAGAATATTTCAAGAATATTTCTACTGCTACAGATGGCCCAGCAAAACTAGCATAGCAAACATCGGAGCAACATTATATTTATTGATAATAGTGAAATACTTTTCAGTTTTGAAGTGTACATAATGGTTCTGGCAAAAGTTTGTGGTGGAAAATTTATACAGGTACACAGAAAATTGGAGCATAAAAAGCCCACTTAGCAAAACAAAATTAACACAGGAGATGATAACCAATATGAAAAGCAAAACATAGGCTTCCCCTAGCCCTGGGTTTGTGCTGATATACACCTGAGCGTGCAATTTGTGCACACACAGTCAACAAGCATACTGATCTCTTAATTCACGAATGTTAAGGAAACAAGAATCAATTAAGAAATTTATCTGGATTGCTACATCTTCCCAATCGTCATAAGACACAAAATAACTTGCACTGGTGTTATATTTCATCCAATTGTGACTGCTTCCAAATCAGGATTATTTACTAACCTCAATACAGTTAGAGGTTAGTAAGAACTCCCCACAGACACATTTCAACACAGAAAGTATTTCAAAGTCTTTAATTTAGATGTAAAATTTCTAGGAAGAGAATGGCATCCTGCAAAGCAGCATCAGGAAGGTACTTTATACTTTCTATCTTGTTTGTCTCTACTGTTAAAACTCATTTCAAACTCTCATTGAACCGCAGGAACTGCATTTAAGGAAGAGGAGGAGTAAGAGCCAGTGACAAACTGGATAATCCTGCTAGATTAGCATCAATCAGCTACCACTCAGCTCAGCAGCAGTTTGGAAAGGGAAGAGAGATGGATCTATTATGAGAACGGGGGGGATGTTACAAGAACAGCAGAGAACTTACCTCCACAAAGAGCTCTCCAGGACTTTCCCCATGTCAGTGTGATAATACTTGGTAAGGATCAGGATCACCTAAAAAGAAAAAGAGAATTCTTATATTTATATATGTAAACTGATATAAGAAGCAGAAGTAGATCATGGGACGCATTATTCTGGTGAATGCAAGAGTGAAGCTCCTGAAAATCTGAACTGTATTTCACTTTATTTTTACCTCTTACCAGTTTTGCTTTTGGACTGGGTTTCTTCCTTTCTCTTTCTGAGAAGAGTGATTTCAGCACTCGAAGTTTTGTGCAAACCTGGTGACTCTGTGAGAGATTGCCCGTTTCACATGAGCGGTGGAGTTGGAATAGTTACATAAATCCCCACCACCACAAGACAGCCCCCAAGCAATTTGTATGACTTTCTCAGCAGGAAGAACCAATCTGGTTGCTAGTTTAAATTTAGGAGACAACTCTTGGACATCTGCAGACACAATTTTATTTTTTTTTTTTTTAATCCAAAGTGTTGAATAATCATTATTAACTTTGATTCTCCAGATAAATTCAGGCAGAAAACGAGTTCTGGTCTTCCCTTCCCTACAAGATCAGAAATGCAACTTTCATGTCTGTCATTTTTTGTTACTAGAAAAGAACCAGATCCGTGCTCTGCAAATTACTCCTCTACACCACCAACAGGCAACAAAATACATGAACAAATTTTATCTACAAAACATCTTCAACCTATGAGAAGAGTGAGCAAGAACCACTTTCCACTCACTCAACATCTGAAAAATTAACTAGTCAGACAACATAAAGCACTGGGTTCATAACTGATATATCAACCTGAATGCTATGTTTTATATTTAGATCATGTAGAACAGATTTCCCTCACTTGCTACCAGACCATATTAGTGGTTCTTATACCCATGTTCCCATAGCAGCCCCACAGAGAATGGGAGGAGCCTCTGGTTCCTTGCACAGCTGTTGACTTTCTTTAATGCAGGGTCACCATCAGTCTCCAACAGTCTGGAGCATGCTGTTATTTAGCTGGCACTTCCTCTGCTCCTGAAACTAGATGAAATCTCCAGCAAACAGCAACTGTAGGCATTCACTTTGATTACTTAGATAATTAATACGCTGATGATACATTTATGCCACAGTCTCTGTACGCTGGAGCTTGTGAGAGAACAGAATTCCAGACCATGGGTGTTATGTTCATGGCGCTCTGGAAATAACACAACGTTTTGCAGAACTGAGCTATAATACCCGTCTCACTCAGGGTTATCTAAGCCTAATAAATTCACAGCACATATTCTAGGATGTATATTGATATAAGTAAAAGCAGAACCAATCCATAATTCACAAATAGTATTATTCTCTCCTATTCTCAAAAGAGTCACAGTATACCAGATGACTCTGTTGGAATTTGGCAATTTATAAAAATAAAGGCTTGGTTTTTAATAAAGAAAGAAAGGGAAAAAAAATTAAAAATCTTTCACTTTTAAATAGGTTACTACAAGACTTACAAAGCCAAGAGAAAGAATCATTTCCCAAAGGAGAGAGTATCTACTGATGACATTCCTGGCTACAGCCCAAACACGCTCCATCAGGTCAGCTATTTATTCTATTGTCAGTGTCTTAACTACAGCTTTCTGCTGGTGCTTGTAATTAAGGAGAAAAACAAAGAAATTTTGCTACTGGGAGCATCTATTGGCTTCAATTATTAAGGAAAAAAATTTCAGACTGTGCTTTTCTGAACAACTGAAATTCCTCTTAGGCCACAAAAACTGACCTGGGAGGTTTTTTTAAGAGATACAAGAATGCCTATTTGGTGCATGGAAATAAAAAAGAAAATATTGAAAGATACAAGAGACTGCGCTTTGTTTCCTTACATTCATGCAGAACCACAGGCTGAATACCACACTTAGTAAGCCAACTTGTTTCACCTCTGCATGCTGTACAACCAGAACTTTTTAAATTCAGATGATTTTCAGTGATGTACACTGGAGGCACTCTGCCACAGGGTAAGCCCGATGCTTCATTCCTGAATGAACCTGGTTGTTATTGCACACAGAAGATCCTACAGGGTTTCCCTCAATCCACCTGCTTTGAACTTCACCTCTATGGAAGCATCAATAAAGCACCTTCCAGATAAACCATTTCTGTGACTCGGCGCCTGTCCTGAGCGTTAAAGACTTGTGGGACAAGGAGTGGGCTCACTGTACTGCCTGGGAGCTGTTGTTCATCTAGGGGATGCACACACCAAATCAGAAAGCTAAAGCCACTGCTGCTCCACAGACTTCAAACAACTGAGCCACAGCTCTGAGAAACAGACGTCAGTATTCTCCAATCCGACTGGTAAATCCTTTCAAAAATTAAAATGCCTTATTTTGCATTTCAGAAGTATGAACTTAGCAGGAAAAACAAAGCGATCATGAACCATCTTGGAATTCTTAAACACAGTTAGCAGATTCCTGTCGCAACCCAAGTAGTACAAAGCTGCCGGGGGGGCTGACCGCTATTCCAACTATGCCAATGGATTTCATCCCAATGTCCAAAAAATGTAGGTCAGCTATTTAACAGATTTTACAGCATTGTCCTCGGGATTGCGGGCATCTTTTCATGCTAAATGGTGATCCTGCTAACCAGAACAGTGTTTTTTCTCAATTAACAAACAGACCCAAATAACAGGAGGAATCATTTCACAATAAAAACATAAAGGTCTTCAGGATCTCTGGATTCTGTGCGTCATTTGTTAAGAGCAGAGCCCTGTTTCACTGATTTCATTTCAATGGCACTCCATAATTACAAGCATTTTACAGGCTGGATGGAAGCCAATGGTTCATACAGGGCTGTCCTAGTGAAAGCGCTTGGGTGGCCTGTAGATAGAGAGAGAGGCTTGAAGCACAACAGCAACTGAGCAATGATCAAGGGTGTGATTCTTAGCCAGCTCACACTACCATCGGTCACGGACAGCTACAATAAATTCAGCTTTTCTGGGTTATTTGGTCTGGAGAAACGAAGGCTCCAGGGAGACCTCATCATGGCCTTCCAGTACCTGAAGGGGGCCTACAGGAGACATGGGGAGGGACTCTTTATCAGGGAGTGGAGCGTCAGGACAAGGGATAAAGGCTTTAAACTGAAAGAGGGGACATTTAGATTAGATATTAGGAAGAAATTCTTTACCTTGCCCATGGCAGGGGGGTTGGAACTGGATGATCTTTAAGGTCCCTTCCAACCCAAACCATTCTATGATTCTGTGAGCATTTTATAGCTAAAATAAATGTAGGCAATGGAGGAGAATCAGGCTCACCATATTCTTTATTTAAAGATGGATTTGTAGGGTTACCTAGAGATCTCCTAGTCCATCCAATCTCCTGTTCTATGAGGAGACTTGTGAAACCATTTTAAACCATTTCATCTAAAACTCAGAGTTCTTTGAATTAGTTCCCACAGAATGTCAATGGAGGTGGCAACAATAATTTACTATTGTGTGGTAGGGACCTCTGGCCAAATATACCTAAGAAATATATCTCTTCTGCTTTCACTGCCCTGAAACACAAGTCCCTAAGCACTCCTTCTTCCTGCCTCAGAATCTGTGTTTGTTACCAATGCCACCACCAAGGCCTTTCTACCTGCAACCCTTAAAGAAGGAAAAGCTCGAAGATTGGAATTTTGGTTGTTTGGGGTTTTTAAGCAAATACAAGTAAAAATGCATACATACTTTGGTCCAAAATAAGGACACGGATGTCTGGTACAGATCCCTTGCTCTGTATCTGAGTGTCACAGACTTCTCTTAGGAGCAGTCCTTACTGCACCTACAGCTTCTCCTGATTTCCTTTCTACTGCTTGCTCTGATCCCAGCGCATCCTGCCCCTTTGCGGCGAGGGGCAGACCACTGCAGTCTGACCTCCCTTCAGGAATATATCGTATCTCCAGTTCCCTGCCAGGTTCCCTGCATAGAATTCAGGAGAAAGCATTTTCACCCTTTTCTAGCCAAGAAATTGTTTTATTTTGACACGAAATGACAGGCATAGACCATCCGTGTCACACAGCACAGACTTAAAACAAAAAAGGAAAAAAGGAGAGTGAAAACTTTCAGGTTTTGTCACAAAAGCAGTGCTCTATTACTTGCTTTTTTGCTAAAGTCCTTGACCTCTCCCTAAAGCCAGCATTGGCCAGTATTTCTTCATATGGACATATGGCAGATAAATCCCTTAGGATTCCAAAAGTTATATACAATGTGCATTGGAAGTATGTTTTCAGTAATAACTGTAATTCTGATCAATTTGTCCAGGCTGGGAGACCCTGAAGTTCAGAAATTTCTCTGTCTCTACTTTTTTGCTTTTTTGTCCTCCCTCCACCTTTTTTTTTTTTTTTTTTTTTTTTTTTTTTTTTTTTTTTTTTTTGGTGTGGGGAGAAAAAAAAAAAAAAAAAAAAAAAAAGTTCTAGGAAAAATATTAAACCC
>NW_015090793.1:3049983-3229536 GCF_001431845.1 Calidris pugnax | reverse complement strand
TTTTTTTTTTTTTTTTTTTTTTTTTTTTTTTTTTTTTTTTTTTTAGGGTGAGGGTAAGGGGTGCACAGAGAAAATTTTGATCCTCCCATGCCATTCCCCTGCTTCCATAAGTTCCTGCCTGGGTGGATTCTCACTGTTATGGTATTTACAGCTCAAAACTCTTCTCCAAACAAAAGAGTTGTAGCAGTTCCTGACCCAAAAATCCTTTCTGGCTATAGACCTGTCTTCAATTTTCAGCGTATGACAGACTATGAAAACAAATGGAAAATTCCACATATATTATTACTCATAAATAATTAAAGTTAGAATGATCTACGCTTTCCACCTCTCCTTTTCTCTTACTTTCTTCTGAAAATGCTTTCCAACAAGGCTGGGCCAAAAAGAGCAAAGCTTCACTTTAAGAGATAGAATCTACCTTTAATAATTTTCTTTAAAGAAGCCCATTTTAATCCTCTCTTTTCATCACCATGTCACCTAAGAGGGGCAAGAAAAGAAAAAAGAACAAATTCTAGATCAATCACTTTCCTTGGTGGGTGTTTGTATTTTATCTTTGGGCATTTTTCTTTTCAGTGAAGGATTTGCTAAGATACTTCTCTTTTTGATAAACATTGACTTATGGAAAAAAAAATCCCTTTCTTTTTTTCCATGCTGCCTTCATAATGTTTTATATCGTGGACCATTCTTAAGACAGATCTCTCTTTTTCTATCTACATGGAGATTCTTATGGATTAAGCTTTATTTGACCCCTGCCATTTGTGACTTGAAGTAATTATATTTTTTTGGCATCTATTCAGAAGTTTAATGGCAAAAGACTCATATTTTAAATGTATTATTTCAAGTATGGTTGCAAGTTTTCATATTTTCCTAAGTTTATTAGAAGGTGAGAGCACCCTGCAAATACCTCTAGGCAGCCATAGCTACCAGAAAAAAATATACTACTCCTAGAGACTCACATTCCTGCAAACTTTTTAGCATCTGCTTAATTTAATTCATGTGAATGAACCCACTGAAATCAAGAGAAGTGTTTATGAGAGTCACTTGAATGGGCACTTAATACTCTGTATGACTGGAACATAAGAGTGCAGCCTAACTCACCTTTTCAGCTATTAAACTAGAACTATTTCACTGTCATCTGTAACTATTTCAGGGAAATCAAGATGTTCTAGGAGCAGCTTGTTAATTCATCACCACCACCCCCTGCACTTCCAAAACTTTCTTGACAACTAATAATCAAAATCTCCCTAACAAATTATAGGCAACCACCTACTGCTGCAATCCCTCAAGCCATTTCCACTTCTGCAGCAGCAGGCTCTTCAATCATCATGCTGAGGTCACCACTAGTTTTAACATTCATTATTTAAAACAAAGAAAGGCTCTTACAAGAAAAATTAAAACCAAGAGATTATTAATATGAAGGTATATTGCCACAGGTCTATTATATGGACCAACTCCCATAATACCGTTAACAACTTCATAATAATTTGATCACACTGGGAGAACTGTAAACAGAAAAAGAGCGCTTAGGTTTACTCTGTTGCAGTGTTATGATGAAAGGTGAAAAAGGAGACATTTAGACCATTACTAAGGCTAATAGGAATTCAGTGTATAAGCTTCTACTCTTCTCTGGTAATAAAGTTCATAAAAGGAACACATGACTTAACATGAAAGACTTAAAGAATTAGATTTATAGTTCTTACAACTAAATTGTATTGGAAGAGGAGAGAACTTACTGTGTATGAAGTCACTGACTGGACCAGTGCACTTGTCTTAAGCATTAGTAATAATTCTGTACAGTGAATTTATTCATAATTCAAGGCAAGACAAAATAATTGCTCAATTCCTATTCTCTAAGAGGTATTTCTATCCACAAGAGCTGAATAAGTGCATAGCCTTGAAAGCGGTGGCTGTGATTGCTTCCGGATTCAAATGCATGTTAAATATAGCACTTTACACATTGACCCTGCAAACATTTATACAGAAGAGTAACTTTAAGATATCTAATATATTTAATCCACTATCTAGCACAGAACAGGATTATATTCAGTTAGCACTGTACAAACACAGAACAAAAAGACAACCTACTGCCTTCAGAAGCCTACAGTCCAAGTTCAGAAAAAGAGAAGTCTTGACATCATCAACAACTGATGTCAGATTTTCAGTGCAAGCTCATAAAGAAACTATGTTTATGTGATGGCAGTGCATGTACACTGTATATATATGCTTTTGCCTGCTCATCCCTGCCTTATAGTTCTAAATCCACTGACTGATTTTAACCGTATTTGACAGAGAGACAGACAGCCATATCACTGAAGTAGCCATAACTGCATACCGCAGGTCCATCCAGATCACTAATGTGTCTCCAACAGTGGCAAACCAAAAATACACAAGTATTTATATATTTCCCCCATTCTTAAGGGTGCTTCTGAAATATGTTTTCCAGCCTTCAACAATTTGCAACTTGGGCACTTGGGCTGTTACTTCAGTTTTTAGCATTGGCTTCTAGGTGGTGCTGCCCAATCCACCAGCACAACAATAGATACTACCCTGTTCGTAACATTTAATGTTTAGTCTTCCAAAATCAAAGCATATGTAAAATTGGGCAACCAATATGGATTGCTGCTACTCTAACATATTCACATTGCTACTCACTTCTGTAATTATTAGATGCAGCTCTGATATTTCTGGGCACACTGCAGATGCAGAGCTCACTCAAGCAAATGGGAGCTCAATTTGAGGGCCACGGAATTACAGGGCCCAAAATTCTAGATTAAGTCTGCAGCTTGGGAAACAGCATCGAACATTTTAACTACTCGCTCAATTAAACTTTCTATCCTTTTTCATAGAACCCAAAACAATGTCACCTCTGACAGAAAAATCTCCAGTTCTCTGCCATTGCCTTTTTTTACACAACTGGAATATTTTTTAGATTTAAATAATTAATATAGCATTTGATAAGCTCTTAAAACCACATCTGCAAACATGCCAAGAGAACAAATTTCTAAAGCATGAAGCAAGAGCATTTTTTTCCTAGTCTGGCTTGACTCCTAATTGTAATTTTTTTTTTTTGAAATATAGACTAGCTTTACTTATCTCCTCAAATAATGTACTCAAAATTGAATAAAAAAATCCTTCCTGCAGAACCTATCCTATTATCTGAATATTCTCTTCCATTTCCATGAAAATTCAAGATGAAGCAGAGCTGACATCCAAAGACAACATATGTAAAACATCTTGACTCTTCCGCATATATTGGGAATCCAGCACTATGGATAGGCAATTCACCTTGGTCATCAACCTTATATATTCTCTACCAGAAAAGAAAGAGCAAATTTGAAGTGCTGCTTGTGAAATATTTCTGGTCTGTCATGCAGTCTTACTGCCCAATAGTAAAATACCCAAATTGAAAGTGATCTTCCAATCTGCATCACTAAATACTTTTTCAAAGCCAGAGCTTTTTTTTTTAAAAAAAAAAAAAACACCATAAAAAAAAACCCAATTATGCTCTTTATTTCAATAAAAAAGACATTATTATGCAAGACATATGGAAACATCTGTAGAGGATACCACAAGCTGGGAACACTGTTCATTTGACGCAGGGCTGTTGGCAGATACGTTCATACTGGTTACTCTCCCTCACAGCTGCTCTGTCTTCACCAGAACCACAGGATTAAATATCATTGTGCCAGATAACATTATATTTATCAGAGGTTGCATCAACCTACCCTGACCTCAAAATTACATTTCATTACCTCTGAGAATGGCTTACAGTGCTCAAATACGACCTAAATGCCTGTCATAAAGAGGCTTTATAAGACTGCATATGGGAGCAAGGATTTTGATGCTGCATCAAGATCAGCCAAAGAGTCACAATGTTTAATATCCTCCTTATCATGAATAAGGACTGGACTTTATATTTCCTGAATATTGGAAGTACCTGAATTTGTTCTTTATAAATGAGAAAGATAAACATGGCCAACATAATCTACAGAAGGGGACAACAGCACACTCCTACCTGAAAGGCGAACTGCCAGGACAAACATGCTAAAGGTCAAGGCAGTTATACATAGATAGATAGATAGATTTATATATATAGTGACAGAGTGATGATTAATATTTTAGTCAGAAGACCAGACAAACAGCAGAGGCAGGTGCAAAACTTGTTTCATACCTTTTGTGATACGATGCATTGAGTGGCATTAAGATGCTCAGGGGTACTTTAACAGCATTTATTCCAAAAACAAAATCAGGCCTGGACAATAACACAAAAACAGAGAGAGGGGAAAAAAAAAAAAAAAAAAGAGAAAGTTGCCTTACTGTTTACTAAACATTAAATAGATCTGGGCCTGTTACTTCCAGTGCTGACTGAAAAAGGTCCTCTAGTCCCCCAGCACGATCACCCTCCCAGTGGGGTGGGCACAGGTGCCTCTCTGAGCAAGGACTTTGCTCTGCAGCTCCACAAAGGGACAGACTGGCTCAGTGCCACCCCCTCACTGTCCTCTTACTGGGTAGAAGTTGGTCTCTCTACATCTTGCTTTCATTTTAACTGTTTCATCCCTACTTATCTTGCTAAAATAATTAATTTCAGCAGAAGTACCACCAACACGCTTCCCCTGCTATGGGGTGAAAGGGGACCATTCCCACACAAATGCCAAGCCCTTCTGCTCCCTGTGGCCACATTCAGAATAAATTTGTGACACCTCAAATGACATTAACAGAATTCATCTACTGTAAAATACTAGGAATGACCCCCTTTGAGAGGAAGAAGGATGAAAGCACATTTATCTTCAACATTATCCCTGAAGCAGCAGAACTTCATATCCGTGCCAATGGAAAGGGTGTAAAGGAACTGAGGGAACATCCAACTGGGTTAGGAGACTATTAGAAAGGGCTTGGGAGCAGTTGGAAAAATTGGTCAGGGGCCAAATATGTCAGAGAAAACATTGGAAGGGGCCGGGGGAGTGCTGGAGAGTTCTCCACATTCAGTCCAAAGCCAAACCAGGAGGTTTCCAATCTGTGAGCACTGAGCCTTTGCCAGGTTTTTGTATTTCCTTACCCAGCCTCTGCCCTAGGTGTTCATTACTTTAAGAGCCACGGGGCCATTAAAGCTAAGTGGAATTATACGGCATTATCTGTGAAAAGAAACAGCTTCACCAGGCAATGCTACATGCTTTCAGATCCCTAGCTAATGCCGGCCCGGCACACGGACACTACGCTTCAGTTTAACCAGTATGAAGAATATTAACACAATTGGTCATCCTAGAGCCAGGTTTCAAATTAGCTTTGCATTCCAATCTAAACCTCTAATACATTTTAAATGACCTTCAGATCAAGTAGATACAAGCAGGGAAAGATTGTAACCCCTGATAAATGAGGTCTATATTTCTTTATTTTACTCCAGCAAAGACTTAGGCATTCAACGGGTTCTTTGGAGGCAGTTTTGTACGTCAGCATTTAGCAGGCCATAGCTCGGGCTGCAAAACAGTTTCAGTAACAAGCTCTTAATGTGAAGTTCTCTCCCTGAGAGACTGATGTTTTTCATGCTTGGTCTCTCCCCTGTGAGCCCAGATTGTTTTAAAAATACATTAAGAACTTCTTTCTTCATGTTACGAGAACTACTCTTTTCTGTCTTCATAGATATAAGGATAGGTACAACAGTTAAGCAGCACAAGACTTGGAAGAAAGATATTTTTAATTCATCCCTAGAACACTTCTCAACAGTTATCTCTAACCCTTACATCTTCTCATGGCTCTTTTCTGTAGAAATGCAGTAATTTCAGGCTTCCCTCATCCCTTTAATATAAGATAGTAGAACTGGGTGTTTTATAGTTGGGAAACTGAGACAGAAATGTATCACCCTGATTTATTCTACCTAACTTTAGGATGTACCTGCCCCCATGGGCAAAGACAGATATCTCTGGAGATCAGTTTTGCCTATCTAGATTTAAATAGTCCTTTGGAAGTACATTTTTCCCCTATTGATTTATCATCCTAAGGACCTACACTTCCAGCTCTATCCTCTCAGAAAGACTGGATGAATCTATGCTTAAATGAGTTGCAGAAATAGTTCAGGCATAGCAGAAGAAAAAAAAAAACCAAAAACATATAAAAAGAGGACAAACCTAGAAGCAGGATCAACAGACACGATATAAATTCTGTGTGCCACTAACCTTAAGGATCTTCTTTTCCTATACATGATGGTCCCGGAGCCAAGTCCTACATTCATTCGAGACCACTTACCCTAACACTGGTACCCATGAGTTAAAGCAATGCACCAGCACTTGGCAGAGGTAGGATGTCTGAAGTACAGTTATGTGCTTCTATCCCACAGGTGTCCTATCTGAAGTGTAATATAAACTGTGCCAAAACCTCAACATTTTCAATATGGGAAAATTTCATTTCCCTTCTCTGCCTTTCCGCTAAGGAATAAATGGAATCTGAGCAAAGAGTTAGAAGAAACGACTATATATCATCTCAGAAGGTGCAGCAGACTAGTTTCTGTACCCAAAACCCACATTTCATTTCTTCAGAACAGCATGTATGATTACAATGTGTTTAATACCAGAGTACTTTCTTACAGAACTTAATACTAATAAACAGTTAAAACTTCTGTACAGTGTACATAACATTTACTGTTGTCCTTCATTATATTCTGCATCTCTCCGGAACAGCTATTTATTTTGCAGCCTTTTTTTCTAATGAGTTTGTTCTATATTTATATTGTAAATGCCTGTCTCTATTTTTATTCTATTTCTGAAACTTACAGCAGAGCCTTCTCTGTTTACAAGTCAATAGTCTTTTTCTTATGGAAATTGCCTTATCCCAAAACAAAGAAGAAAATCTGAGCCTTTTAATTCTTGCAAATTGTTTTTCTTGAGTTTGGGGTTTAACCGATGCCATGACTGAAAGGCACTAATATCCAGAGTGCAGAGGATACAGCCCAAACCCAGTGGTAATTTTTCATCTCAAACGGATGTTTTTCTTGCTCCCTCCTCACCCTTCCATACCCATGCATTTGTTTTGAGTCTGATCCAAAGTCCGTTTAAACCAATGGGAACCTGGATTAAGCCCATTCTAAACACATTAAAAGTAAATCAGATCTCGAAATTTATTTCATGAAGGAAAACATCCAATTTTGATAAAACCATTATTTGCAAAAGGCTAATACATTCCATGCACAGGAGAAATGGCCATGCTGTATTTTCCACAAAATACATTGTAGTTTAGTTTCCCCCAAATTTATGACTTTAAATGTCAAGTTATAAGAGACATGAGACTCCTCAAAGAGAACAGCTTTATTATAATATAATAAATTATATTATGCTTAATAATGCAAGCTTTGTTATCCTATAGAGAACTCACACTTCTGAAGATCTCTCTAAATAGACATTTCTTACACTAAAAGATCACTCACGATGTAGAGGAGAAAGTGAGCAGATGTAGACTACTGGAAATGACCTCAGACCTATTATATCAATCCACAATCACCTACGTATATTTGTTTTTTAAGAAAATGCTGTATTTTGCAAGAATTTTACACATTAAAGGCTACAGGAAAATATATCAACCATACATCTAAAACAAAATTGAACTCCTTTAATGTCCCCACTTTGGAACAAAAAATATCTTTTCATCAGCACAGAAAGAATATTCCAAACTCTGCCAATCCCATTATCTTTTTAGGGCAGTAGGCCTGTATTTTTGGGCAGCAAGTAGAAGGGAAAAGATGGTTTCAGTCCAGCCTGAGAAATAGCTTGTAGAAGTTTATCTTGTCAACACAGTAAAATGAATAAAACATCCATTCAAGATTATTCAGTCACCTCCTGAAGACAGAAGCATGTCAATAGCTGATCAAGGTTCAGGGGAAAGAAAAAAACCTTCTATTTTCCCTGCATATTCTTCAATGCACTCTCTTTTCCCAGTGGGAGAACGGTGACATTTCTTCAGGAAGAGTAGTGTCAAAACCAAGGAAACAAAAGTTTATTTCAGCTAAAACTTGACTTTCAACAGTCAAACATGCGAATGGTATCCCAGTAAAAACTCTTGTGCACAGCATCAGAAAAATACAGATCAAAATGGCTCAGGCTTTCTTTCGGACACTTAAGCAAGCATAACACGTAGCAATATTAATTAATACAGCGTCATTATCACTGCTATATGAAGAAAGAAATTTTAAGTGTTAAACTTCAGTGCTGGGAGATGATAACTCAGTCCAGAAATTTCACAAGCCACCCAGCTGAGAGCTACACACAGAAACCTGTGCAATTTCAAGGGCATTGATTCCCTATCAGCAGGGCAAGAAATCAAGTCCCCTCCATAGTCCCTGGTCCAGAGAAGGTGAAAGCATCCTTTAATCTCTGTGACAACAAACAGACAGCAATTTACCTGAAGTGATATTTTTTGTAGCTTCCCTCTCTCTTCTCCAACTCCCAGCACAAGCAGCCTGAAGTGCATTTCTCAGGGAGGAGACATAACACATACCACTCTTAATCAGTCGCACAAATTCACTAAGGCACAACAGGGTGACGATCAAAAAAAATTTTGAACAAAAGAAAGAAGAGGTCCAGAGTATGGATGTAAAGGACATAGAGGACTACAGTTTAAAAATAGGAATCATCAGATACCTGGAAATAACACAAATTCCCCATGAATAAAATAAAAAAAGGCAGTAAATGTACTACCAGATAAAGCATCAACCAGGAAGGGGGAAAAAGATGCTCAAAGACGTCAGCTCAGGTCTTTGGTTCCTATCCAACTCAAGCAGTGCCCATTTTCTCAGCAGGTTAAGCTATTTGGAGAACTGTCAGTCCCTAAGAAATATTTACTCCTCAGCGCCTTAAGAGAAATAGCTTAGGGAAATGTGCAGGGTCTCTGATCACAGCTCAGGCAAGTCTTTGTTTTGCTTTTACTGTCCTGGTACCTAGGGTTGTCCTTCCTTTTTTTTTTTTAATTTTATTTTTATTTTCTCAGAGAAAAGAATACTAACAGTCCATGGCTGTGAAGACTGGCTGATATGAACAAGGACTGAGAGATCTGCAAACTGAATACCTCAATCACTGTACCCAGGAGTGGTGCTATAAGAAGCTTAGTTTGAAGATTGTAAAATGGATTTGTGTCTAAAAATCAAGAATATTTTCTAAGTCCTTCTTCTCTTTAACAACAAAAAAAGAAAAACGCAACTTACATACTCTTCTCCCCACAAATCAATGCATTATAGATACATTCCTCTGGATCTGTCTTTAATTATTAATTACCATTCAGCTTTGCAGTGACTCTTGTGGTTATTTCACACTGACAGAGTAGAGAAAAGGGTCCATCCCACCTCAGCTAGAAGAGGGGTAAAGGGATGGACAAAAGTAAAGAGCAGGGACAGGGGGCGGGGGGGGCAGGGAGGAAATCAGTAAGGCTCCAAGACAGTCTGTTTATTTTATAGGTTCAGAAGATGATGCTGTTTAAAATTTTATTTTCGACACCAAAGGAAAAGGACAGAAATAAAAAATTAAATAACTGCCTGTAGCTAAATGTTTCCGATCCAGAATGCTTAGAATTGAGCTGCAAATCCATGGAAATAGATATTTCTTAAAGGAATTGCAACTACAACCTTAATTCCAGTAATGTTCAATACAGTAAAATATAACCGTCCTCATAGCAGGTAATGGCAGATAATGATCACAAAAGCTAAATGTTTTCTGCCTAAATTCATTATGAATCCAAGTGGATAAAGGCTAAGAGGTAAATGTTTACTGGAGTGGTAAATAGGATAATTTGTTCCTGAACTAAAAACAAATTGATGAAAATTCACCAAAAAAAAAACCCCAACCAAGAATACACATTTTTACAAAAACAAAACATTTTGTTTCCTGGCAATCGTTCCTTTTTACTGTAAAGTGAATGATTTCAGTACTTAGGCATCTCAGACAGCTTGTAAGGCATTTTGTTGTCTAGCTCTTCGATTCACTAAAATGTAGGTTCTAGCTCATGAGATGTAACTTACTATAACGTTACTTGTATTTTAAGATCCTATGGTTGTTCCTGAAGGATTACGTGTCAGAAACAGGCATGATATTCTGATTTATTCGAAATGAATAATTTGATATTTTGCTCTTATATTGGGAAGGGGGGACAGTGACAAAATTCCCAGAGTCAAGCACATTTGCCTGTGACACAGGAGTAAGAAGATGGTCTCTCCATAGAGTAATGAGGCAGCAACAACTCTGGGCAGCGGAAATGGCCCTTGTAAAGCACAAAACACAATCATATTTCCTGAAAAGACTCTATTTATAAAGAGACAATATGCCAAAGATCTAGGTTCTTTGCATCCATTATCTCAGGCACTGTCGCATCACAAGCTGGGGTTCTTCTTAACTCCCTGAAGGAACATACACCTGTTGGGGGGTGCACTTAGGCAGGTGGGACAGCAGGTAGAGCCAAGCATGCGTCCAGGAGAAAAAGGGATCCCTCATGACCTCCTGCAGACTGATGCTCTGAGGTGTCAGACAATTATCATCTTGCTTGATTGATGTTTGCTGCCATTATGAACACTCAAACAGCAACACTCAAGTGGCCCTCAAGTGAAAGGAATAAACTGAAGGCATCTCAGATGCAAAGCCCAAAGCCAGAAGGGATCACCCTGTCCTTTCTATCCAGGTTCCTCTCTTCCTTCCCTTCCAGACCCAACTAGATATAACTCAGAAACTTGCTTAAAGCACATCGCTCAAAATACAGCTACCTACAATTAACAAAAAAAAAAAAATACAGCCTCTACATCTTCCTTTAGTAAAGAGTCGCAGTATTTATTTATGCGGACAAGCAGCTAACAATGACTTATTTCTAGGCTAAATTTGTCTACCTTCGATCTTTAGCTATGGGATCTTGTCATGTTGCCGTACAGGAGATTAAAAGGCCCCTGCTGACAAGTATATTCTCCATATATAAGTACTTACACGCAGCAATCACATTACCTCTTGACCTTTTCTCTTTGATAAGATTAATGACTGGCCTCCCTACAACTCACCTCATAAAGCCTATTTTCCAGCATCAGGATCATTTTTTGTGGGTTCTCTCCCCCTCCCCTCATCCCTTATCTCCAGAATATGACCTCTAGAATTGAGGGCACTTCTGAGGTGAGGGCTTCAGATCTGAACAGCAGCTACCAGAAGCAAATTTTCTGACTTGTACTTGATATACCCTTTATGGACAGCCCACAAACAGCTTACAGGAGCCTCATCACAGGTTTCCAGTCATATCCAGTGGGATAAACCAGTATAAGTGCTGTTGTTGGAGAGCTATGCTAAACATTTTGTTCTTAAAGATCACTTGGCAAACACGCCTCATAAAATTAGGGCACGCAGAGGGGGGATTAACAAATGCAGATACATACAAAAATAATCAGCATTTTTTCATCCACGCCACCAGGTTCTCCCCAAGAATCCAAGAACTTTCCAAGCCCAGATGTTATTCATCTCTCGGACTCCAAAGAGCTGTTTCTAATCTGTCTCCCCTCGTTTAGCCTTAGGCTTTGTAGAACTCCACCTACACCTCCAGCAATAATTATTCTAACTAGTCTCTGCTTCCCTGGGCTAATTGCCAGTAGAATCCAACTGATTTTCTTCAGAAGAGCGAGCAAGCTTGTCAAGAACTCTGCAGCTCGAGAAAAGGAGAGAGGAAAAAAAATAAAAAGAGAGCGAGAGAGAGAACAATCTTCCAAGTTTAGTTCACAAACTCAGATAGAAATTTCAGCAACAAGAACAAACCTCAGGAGCCCTTTGTGCCACACCAATTCAGTTTAAGTACATGTTGAACAAGCTACCCCTCAATAACCTTATGTTGACTTCTGTGTTGATACTTCCCAAAGCAGCTTTCCACCCTGACAGTCTCACATTTATTTTTGTTACTTCCTGATGTACAGCTCTTCATCTGGCTTTATAAAAATGAATTTTGCTCTGACTTCTGTAGCTGACAGACCTGGCTTTGATTCTGAACACCCAAGATCCTTTTTTTCAACACTAAGCCATCATTTGAATTCACAGCTTTTAAGGAAACACCATGTGTTCCGACTGTCGTATTTACCCAACACTGAAAAGCCTACCAGGAAAAATAATTTTATTCTCATAACGCAATGGGTTATATTCTTAATTGCAGAATTGAAAACAGTTAAAAAAACAAACTGTTCATTGCATTACATCATGTTTAGCACTAAAGTGGCTCCAGTGTTTCAGTAGGCTCGAGGGCTTGCAATGTGTATGGTCCAATCAAAAGATATACTCTCACTCAACCCTCCGTAACTTGCTTCTTCATTATCTCTCCAGGAAAATGAATTAATACCACCATTACAACTGAGCACTCTCTCCTCTCCTCTCTTCTTTCAAACTGGGTTTCTCTCCTATCCCTTTTTTCTCAGAGCTGTAAAAAAAGGTGGAAAGGCAAAGATGTATGTAACTCATCCTTCCAGGTCAACTTCAGTTTCTCATGGCAAGTTCAGCACAAATTAAATCCCCTTACATCCAGGTAGTTGCGGGAATCCTACCATCGATATTTATCATTCAGCAACTCTCTATCGACAACTACATACAACATCTACGATACTGTTGTCCATTTGGGGGATCCTGGTGCAACAAAGACTGACGGACTGAAGTGAGCCCAGTAGACGATCACAACTAGAGAGCTGAAGCAAATGACAGATGAGGAAAATAAAGGGAAGAAGTGAATATGCTGCCTTACTCTTCTCTTCTTCCAGTGAAGAAGAGAAGAGTAAGGCAGCATAT
Organism: Calidris pugnax; assembly: GCF_001431845.1. Taxonomy (NCBI): domain Eukaryota; kingdom Metazoa; phylum Chordata; class Aves; order Charadriiformes; family Scolopacidae; genus Calidris; species Calidris pugnax. Next base: position 3,216,775 of record NW_015090793.1, on the reverse strand, counting down.
TCCACTGCCTAAAGAGAAGAAAGAGACAGACTCTTCAAACAAAAGAAGCAAAACCACAAGTGGAAGAGTAAATTCCAGTAGGATATAAAAGGGAAAATATTTTCACCATGAGAGTAGTTAAGTACTGGGACAGGTCGCCTTAGGCTGAGGAAGCCTTGGAGATCTCAAAACGTGCCTGAACCAACCCCTTAACAACTTCATCTCACTTTTGATATACACCCAACTTTGAGCAGGAAGCTGGACCAGATGACCTCCAGATGTCCCTTCCAACCTCAATTACTCTGCAATTCTATGTCACATGAGCTGCTTTTAAATTAATCTCATGTGCCTTAATATCTCATGTGAATATCATATTTTAAGAAAAAAGATTTCTTGATCAAATTTCCACATCTAAAACTTCAGAAGAAACCATGTATATTCTATTACTGTAACAACTTTCACTACTTTGTAAAGAAAATGAAGTTTTTATTCTCCTTTTAATAACAGCGTCATAAAAACACATTTGAATAATTTATAACATATCAACTCTAATGCTATTGCAGTTAGCTCTTCTCACTATGATAAGCATACAGTAAAAAGTCTTGTTTTTCCCAAGATAAAGCAAGTTCAGAGATAGCATTTCTACTCTGACTTTACAGTTTGTAACTCAGTTTCATGGCATAATTCTTGGGCAGGGTACTGAGTACATTATTAGGCTTCAGTTCTTTTTTACCTTTGCTTTTTTCTTATCCTTTCTCATTATCACAGTAAGGCAACAGAAATCGTACAGCTACAACTATAGCTTAACCTAAACCCCTTGAAAAACATTTAGTATGAATAGACTCTCTTACTAATGAGTATGACTAATAAAAGTCTCTTCCTCTCCCAGAAATGTCTTTTAGTACATCAATAGCTGTACACAGAGATTTGGTGGCAGTCATTAAGCAGGCTGGTGGCAGAGCTGGGACCAGAGCTGAGGCCTCATAAGCACAGCACCTTTACCACTAGACCATCCTGCCTTCACACATCTCAACCACTTTTTCCAGTGAGATATTACAAATCATTTGTATAAATAAATAAATCAATAAACATCAACAATAGGCTTTAATATTTTGTGATATTTACCATTATGAATTTAGGGGCATTTATTATAGACTAGCAACTATGTTTTTAATTGTGATGCTTAGAGTTGAGCCAATAATTTTCCCCAGAGAAGGAGCAAGAACATTTTCACTTCTTCTCTAAGCACTGCTATGTACACTCTATGCAAAGGGGGGGCACTATGTACCAGTGATAACCAAACGGTCTTCCAATATGCAGTCTATAAAATGTTTTGAAATATTCTGGATGAAACATTGCATTGAAATACAACGCCACATCATATGCTGTCACTTTAGAGGTAAAACTATATGCTGCTGCAGTGTGCCTTTCACTCACACTCCTAGCCCTGAAAAGCAAGGGGAGAAAGGTAGTGGCAGGACGGCTCTTTTTGACAAAGTACCCTGTAGCAACCATATCAATTAGGTTTGCATAGATCTCCAAGTGTGAGGCAGTTAATGAAACACTGATCATTTTCCCCAACCCTAACTTAGACATGTTAATTAAAAATTAGAGGAAATCATCATCATATAAAATGAATTCACTGAGAGAGGGTATAAAAATACCTACCAGGCAGTGCTCTGTACACGAGACTTCTTTTCAACACTAATTAAAATGGATATTTCTGCACATGCAAGTCTACCCAATGAAACACAAATAATAGCATGAGTTTAACATTTAATGATTTCTCCGTTAAAGAGAAGACTTTCATTCAGGAATGCTATAATTTACTCTGAGTAAGATCCACTTAATCATCATGTTTACAGCCTCCTTTTTCTTTCCACATTTCCTTTTTCTAGCCAGCCATGCAATTGGCAATTTAAGATTTAAATTCTGACCACTTAAGCCTTTATCTATAGCATTTCCCAACCCCCATCTTTATTTTGCTCCTTGTACCACAGACGATCTAGCTGAAAATCTTCCATAGCTGACAAAATGAGTCTGTTCCACCGGCAAATACGACACTGACGAGTACGGCTTCACCCCACAATGAAGGAATTCCCCCCGGCAGCAGGATGAGTTCAGTTCAGCTGCACAAGTGAAAAGAAGAGAGTCTTACAGAAAGCTTTGCCGAGGGAGGGGGAAGAAGCCAAGGCAAAGGGAATTAGGAGAAGAGGGGAACCAGTCTGGAGGTTCACATCCTGAACACAGAAAATTGAGATTGAATTCCTCTGATGGTAAATTTTCAACCTCTTAAGGAAGTCTCCTTCACCTTTATTCCCCATGAACTGAGTAAAGATACAATAATTCTTTGTTTTCCTGACACAGTCCTTGGCTTGCTAAAACTTTACAGTCTTTGAGACAAACACTGTCTCTCATACACGTGTAAAGCATTTAGTGGGATGAAACTCTGACCTTGACTGAGAACTTAAGGAAATACACAGTGGTTAGCAAAATTAAAGGATGCAACATCAAGCGCTCCGTAGATCAGCAAAACTAGAATTAAAACCACGATGTCTTTGTCATCTCTGTCTTTCTCCTGTTTGTCTCTTCCCAGATAGCCCTGGTTCCCATTCTACCACGGGAATCTCTTTATTTCCCAAATCAGCTTCTCATGCCCGTGCATTCACAAGCAAAGCTGCTAACTTAGAGGAGACTATTTTTAGCTGGGGTGCCTTGTTTCCCTGAGCGACCAGGGCTATAGCTGCAAAGAGTGTCTTTCACAGCTCCTACTGCAACGATGAGTGAGCAGGATCTGCCCTCAGTGCTCACTTGACTAAGATAACATTAACTCTTTGGAACACATTAGCTTAAATGCAAAATTTAACAGACTGCGAAGACAAGACTGAATCTATACCCTACATTCATAACAAGATGATTCAACAAAATTCTTTTTATTAAGATGTACATGAGTGGATGCAGAAGGGGAGATGAGTCACTTTTCCTTCTGAGCCCAGAGAGATTTCTGTTAAATCCATCCTGCTACTGCAGCAGAAATGGAAGGAGTCTGGGCTGGTAGCCCTCTTTGAAGAAGAAAGAAAATAATGGTATATTGTGGAAACCAGAATGGAGGCTATTGGCCAAAAATGTTATGAATCGCTGTCTTAATTAATGCTGCTAATCAAAAAGAAAAAAAAAAAAAACACCAAAAGCCATTGACAAAGTATTTTTATTGTTAAACTGCACACAAACACACAGAGAAGACCTCAGAACCTTTCAGAGCAAAAGGACCCACAGCTTAAGGAAAAAAAAAAAAACCTAAGAAAAGCAACGAAGCTGCAGCAAGTGGCCACCGCTCACTGCAACAAGCATGGACTTGTTCAGCCGCATGAGCAACATTTTCCAAGCCTGAATGGGGACTTTCTCAAATACTCATCATAAATTTAAAATGACCCTTCCCTACCACCCTGTGCAGGGTGCTCCAAGGGGACTGAAATCATGACCTTTAGGAAGCACGGAAACACAGGCTTCTATTTAACAAAAGAAGTTTAATAAATGAGTTGTGCCACAGCAGGGACAGGCAAGTTCACACAGTTCCCTACTGCACAAGACGTTCCCCCAACTACAAAATAGCTCAGTGTCAGTGTGCAGGATTCCCAGAATCAGAATCCCAACCAGCCAAAGCTCTGAGACAGCCCAAAGGGAACTCAAATGAAGAGGATCTAACCTGGTACTTCCTGCACAGAAACCGTGATTCAGCAAAGCAGCCAGGCACATACCAAGTATTTATTGAATTAGGGCTTAACTCCTAAAGCTCATTTTCTAAAGGACAACTGTGTTGCTGACCTAGACAGCAGCAATTTGTTCCAAACCAACTTCTATTCCATTCATGCCATGGCCTAGCAAAAGTTACTGATCAGCTGCAATTTAGAATTAAAGAAAAAGTGCATTGCAACCAGGTGGTAGGGGTTTTTTTTATTAGTCTGGTTTTTAATTCTGATATTCCTACTGCAGGAGTCAATTCTTCAAACGTGACTGAATTTTAATGTAATAAAGAAGAGTGCCATTTAACTGATGCTCAACTAAGATTTCTTTTAGAACACACACAAGAATTTTGTAAATGATCTCCTACATGCTGGTAGCTCCTTGGAAGCACCCAATATTTCAAATCTATTTATAGCATTAAAGTGTAATTGGATAAGCTGTGACGTTGTTTCTGTCATGCTTCTGTAAATATGAGAGATGTGGGCTGGTTTTTTTAATTTTTTTTTATTTTTTTTTTTAATAAACAGACACTTCATTTCAGCATCTAATTCTCACCCCCACAAGGATGACTCTATGTTCATTACACAGATGAATTTCTGCTTTTAAGAATGTCTCGGTGTTAAGAATAAGACTGGCAGTTGCAGTCAGCATAAAATTCTTCCCACAAAAGCAAAATTGGCTGGTCTGGTCCTTTTTTCTTTCCTCCTCTACAGGCTCAGTCAGTGCTGTATGAATATCTCCCATTACATGAACGTGATCACTTATACAGTCCATTGTGATGCATCAGACTAATTCCCATTAGATTCTATGTGAATATATCAAAAACCCCTATACTTTGTTCAAGCTGCACCTCCTTCTCTGAATCAGATCATTTCATTTTAAGCAGAAAGCATTGCTGGCTTGAAAAAAAACTTTTAAGTCATCTGTCCTCAAGACATACTGCATACCTATAGATGATATTTTAAAAGAATATCAAATAATATGACATATTCTAATGCTGTAATATCTGGTAATTGCAAAGTACTGTAAGTCATACTAGAAAAAAGCTAACAATAGCCTGTCTCCAAGAGGATAATGCCAGGTAAGTTAAAGCAAGAAGTCTCCCCTCACTGGTTATAACCTTGCAGTAGTACACTGTACCATGAAAAGGAGTCCTTCCTCAACTCATCCTTTAAGACTAATTTATATCCTTAAGACAACGTTCTGATAGTCGCTGTAGAAAATGAACTACTTTTGAAAAGGATGAGCCTTAAAATTTACAAAAATTATCTGCACTAGTGAGATCCTTCTCTGGAGGTCTATCATACAGGGATGACTTTCTAGCAACATTCTGCTACAGACTGTAAAATTGTCATCTGTTGAAATGATGCTTCATTGCAGCTGATCAGGATTTGGAAGTGACAGCATTAACCAATTCAAAACTATTAAACAGCTCTTAAAATTGTGAATATAATTTGCACCAATTTACAACCAGATTTTCCTCACAAAAGACAGTATAATATGCACTTCTGCTATTTTTTCTTTTGGAGGAAGGCCATATTTCCAAGCATTCCTTTTTTTTATGAATATATCTAACACATTGCTGGACTACAAACAGTGCCCTTAAAATGGCAAATCGTGTTGCTGACAATGTGAAGGAAAAACTCATTTTACTGTAATCCCCTTCTCCCACTGTGGGAAACAAAAAAGAAAGAAATATAAACAAGCTCAAAATAATAGTAAAATTTCCTAAATAAAATAAAATAAAATAAAGCTAAGAAAGCAAAATAAAGTATTCAGCAATGTGCTTAAGCTGTGCTTTGTCTGCAGTTGGTTTCATTTAGGGGCACTGCATACAGGCGGCACATCGGTAGCCAGGCTCAGGCTGCTTACTTTAAATCTAAAATTAAGATGAGCTGAGTCCAATGGCTGCTCAGGAAGAGCTACAGTGCTCACTGCGTGCAAACTTCTCTCATGGTAAGGTTTCAAAAGCAGTTGAGGAACTTCTAACCACCCATTTTCTTTCAAAGTTTCACCACCTGCTTTATATAAACAGCTGGGGAGTCGGAGTTGGGCTGCAGTTTGACACTACAGCACAGCTACCCCCAGGGCTTCTAAAGAAACACCCAAGCACTGCATCAGTATTAACTCACCCTGACAGCTCAAATCTGATGAACAAATGCTGAAAAGTTAATTTTCTATTGTCAAGCTTTATGTTGGCTCAGGTATTATCCGCCTGCACCGTTTCAACCACCCCTATGGATCAGGTAACATCTGTCTTCCAGCATCAGGCACGGAGCCAGCACGGATTTCATGCTGTGCTGCCTGGCTAATTTGACAGCGCTGCTCCAGATCACACTTGGGCTGCTGGATGATGAAGGAGCGCCTGGGCTGGGACTAACCATCACGGAGCTGGACTCTTTCTTCTAGTTCACATCGACCCGGGAGAAGCAACAGGCTCCCGGGAGGAGGACAGAGGTACAGTGTGCTGGTCAACACACTCTTGTCCTGCGGGATGGCACAGCCCTGGGACTACAGGGAAGTGAGCACGCAGGAAAACCACCCCCCACGACCATGCGCCGAGGCCACCCTGGTTAGGGACACCCAAAATTTGTTCAAAGCTTGTTCACCGCACCGCAGCTCCAGCAGTCAAGTAAATGTCTCTTATCTAAGGCGGGCACGGGGAGAGAGCAGCAGCCTCCCAGCAATCTGCTCACCCTGCGGAGCCAGAAACACGTGTGAACTCGTTCCCCGGCCATCCCCAATTGAGCAGAGCTGTAGAGGAGTAATTCTGACCAGACCAGCCTAGACCACGCGGCATCACAAAATCCAGCCCTGTATTTCAGATGCCACCCAGGTTAACACAGGACCCCATTACTGCATCAAATTTAATGGTGTTAGAAGCCGATAACAAAGATCCCTGGCATTTAAATGTATTTTTTCATAAAATCCTCAAAGTCAGAAATGGCAACACCCTGAGTTGATAAACTGATGTGAACCGTGAGTGTGTGAAAGGGGAGAGAGCATCACCTCCATGGAGTACAGCATCACCTCCATGGAGTACAGCATCACCTCCATGGAGTACAGGAAGCTACAGTTTGGTGTAACCGTGTTTGTTATAACTTTTATTTTCCCCAAGGATTGCTTCCACTGAAAAGTTTGGTTTAGGTTACAAATAAGCAGAAAGTCTATAACAACTGAAGTGTAAATGACTCCTTTTTACAGAACATTTTGAGTAAAATAAATTCCACAACAACTCCCCTACACCTCGCTGCTAAAGTGAGTGATTTTGGCATGTCCTCCAAAAACACCATTTTCTGTATCCAGCTGGTTTCCATGGCACAGCAAGAAAGAAAGTGACTGAGTCACATCACACAATCCAGGGATGAGCTAAGTGGCCCGTTAATATAAAGAGAGTCTTACTCCTACCATGGAGGTTTTCATGTTAGCATCATATAATTTTTTGTTAGGAAGTAAATAAGCTTCATCAAAATTTCCCCTAGTTACTTGAAATGAAATATATGCATCATCATTAGAAAAAAATCCTAAAGATCTTCCTTAAACAGTGACTGCCAGACTCAAATCCTCCCTGCTTCAGAGACATACATGAACTAAAGGAGCACTTCCATTCTCAATGCAATAACAAAATAATGCCTCGGGTTACTACAGAGTTCTGCAATACACACACACACTCTGTTGTCCATACGTTTGTTTTTTTAAGTCTTGCAAAGAGGGGAAGAAAATATTTTTACCAGAGTCGGTTTGTTGTTTTTTGATGACCCACACGTTTGTTTTTCCAACAAACCTAAACAGGAAGCACAACTCTAAATGCTATTAAGTAGATGAGATACTAACATTAAGTAATAAACTGTAAATATCAGGAGACACAAAAAGATGTACAAAATACAAACAAAACCTGTAAGACGGGCTCTAGAATCATTTAGACAAACCTAGAAAAATAACAAACTGTTAATAAATTGAAAGATTTCCTTTACTAAGAAAGATACATGTATCAGAAATCTTTATACTAATGTGAGATAAAAAGAAATGTTCATAGCTCCATCCTCTGAGAACTGTTCAACTTGCTGCCAAACAAGAAAACAGAGATATTACTTGAGGTGGTTTTCTTGTATCACTAATGAATCATGGTGCTTTTAAAGCAACATAAAATTAGGAACAGATACATTAAGTGCCCAGAGATGTTAACACCAGGTAGTGTAGGCGACTTGACATTTAGGTATTTGTGACAGCACCATAACTGAGCCTGCATCTCAGCAGCACTCTCTCTAAACACAGCCAGCCATAAAATCACTGCGCCTCTGTTTTAAAAGCTAAGGGAAGCAGAAAAGAACTCCACCACAAAGCACCATGGTACGACAGAGATACCACCATAAAACCACACAGTCAGGGCTTCGTTTACTGTGATACTTGAGAAATACCACTGTCTCCACCCTGGTACCAGCATGACAGCCTTTGACAGACACCAGGACTTTACTTTCTGCAGCAAGAAATAACTGTACACTCAAAGAACCACTGCAGTGGGGTTAGAACGATTCATAAACACAGTGACAACTGACTACTGGCCACTGTAAGACTGGGACAATGTGACAAAGGTGCAAAATGCTGGCAACTCTGTCAGTTATGCCCAGACGTGGTCAAATTATTCAAGCTGCCAATTAACTGCACAGGGTTACAGATGTAGCTCTCTGCAGAGCATGCTAAGGTTTATTTGCTGAGGTGCAGCAGATAAACTCATTTTTGCTGCTCCTTGCCCAGGTTTGTCTAGAAGCAGAACAGAGGTATTTTATGTTCACAACCTGAACTAATTAGCCTTTCCAGAAACCCAGGGAGCTCAGTAAAGTGATTCAAGGGTCTTTAAATTGCACTCCAAGCACAGCCGGGATGAGTTGCATTATCCAAAGCTTCCCAACACCTTTGGTAATGTAGAAATGAGTACAACTATGATCTCTTGACTTATAATGCAAGGATCTAATCACTACAGCAAAGGGATGAGAAAGGCTACCTAAGGCCTTGATACTGGTACAGGTCCTCAGAAGAGTAAATTAAGTCAAACACAGACACAAACGCAACATACACAGCAATCCCGAGCTCTGCATGAAGAATTCATTTGCACTGTCCATTTAAACAGAGGTGAGAATACTGATCAGACACAGCTTCCATTTTCAAGACACTTCATACAGCTACAATCAGCGTTTAACCCTCTGTTGTCTCTTTTGCTCTGGTTTTAATTTGTATCATCTGAAGGTATCACCTGAGCTTGTTAAATTAACTCTGGTTGCTAAAGAACATTTTACTTGACTCCCATTCTGTTTATTCAGCAAGGCCTCGTACCACACTCCTGAAAATGGCATCTGAGCACACTACAAATTAAAACCTGCCATGTATGAGCCTTCTCTGAGCTTTCTCTGGCCAGAATTCTGCACGCAACCAAAATTTTATTTTAGAGCTTTTAAAAAAATACCACAAGCCTAAGCTGCTGTGTGTTTTCTTTCTAAAAAAGCAAAGAGAAAAAGTATGACTTGTACAGGGAAAAGAAGTTGATGAGCTTTGCAAGGGTCCAGTTACACAGAAAGATACATATTTCCACAGCCTACCACGTGTTACCCCTTACTAGTCAATAGAAGCAGCCACCCCATACTGCACAAGTCTGACTTACTCCTTTAGCCAAAGGATTTTCCTCAATACCACAATGAGGGATGCTTCTGTGTTGACCCTCCTTGCTCAAATACCTCCAGGGGTTGCCTCTATCTGAAGTCTGAGGCAGTTAATGTCATATTGCTTAGTGCTCACACCTGTGACTGCACCACATCCTCTACAATGGATTTATTTGCCTTCTTGCACTTGAGATAAGTCACCCAATCCACTGAAACCCATCTAGCAGATAAAGAGAATTTACTCTGGTGTTACCTTTCTCCTTTACAACTATTCCGTTTTGCTTGGAAGCCTGATAACCCTAGCAATGAAAGCCAACGCAACAATGAGGTTAAAGAAAAAGAACAAAACAAAAACAAAACCACGTTTCCATGCATGACTCAGCGATTGAGAATCCAATTTAAGCCATAAAAGTCTTCCCCCGGCCCCCCAACTCTCCTCAACCCCACTCAAATGCAACAAATAAAGTCCCCAGCCTCAGGACTTTTTCCTGGGGGGTATATCCTTAAAGGCATTTCAGAATATAGTCGAGTCTCAACTGTGAAACAGCATCACTCATCTATGACAACATGACAACTCAGAACGTTTCCATCAAGTTGACAAAGATGCATAACTTAAATAAAAAATCATGTTCAAATTATCAACAAATGAAAGTTAATGATGGATCAAATTTGGCAGAACTATTCTAACATGTAACACAATTTGGTCCCCAGCTATAAGATATGAAATTTAAGTGATAAATGGTTGCTGGAGACCTTTTGAAGATAATTGACATGCTACGGTGCATTAATATTTCTTTCATTAGTATCAATCTGGAGTGCTCATCTGTTGGCAGAAGGCCAAATGCATTGTGTAAAAAATACCCCTACCACAAGAGTCTTCTACTTGAAAGACAAATGACTTCGGAAACTAAATATTTTTAGTATTAGTCAGATAGTATTAAGCATCTGATTTTTTATCTTGGTTCTTCACTGTCGTCTCCTTTTGCATCCATATCTTTTACAGAAATGATAACACCAGCAGTTTAAATTATTTATTATTTTAAGTACTGTGTTTCTGTCTGAAATCAGATATTTTGATATGAATATGACCCGAGTACCACCTGCAGTTCCTTTCACAGATCAAAAGCACAAAAATATGTTGGAAAGACAGGCATTTGTAGCAATTGTGATGCAAGTCCCTTGATTATTTTCAGAGTAATTCAGTTATAATTATCATTTTTTTCAGCTGTCTTAAGAAATATACTTGTCCCCTTCCCTTACCAGGTTCCTCTTTTGTACAAGAGGTCTCGGTAAGAGAGGACATGAACTAGAATCATAGGTCTCTGTGGGCTTCATCCAGCCTGCTATTGCAATGATATTATCTCGTCTCCATTTTTCCTCATAATTGCTCCATTTGAAAGCCAGCATTCACTAATCACGAGCTCCTCATACTTATTCTCAACAAAGGCAGCATCATCCACCTTTCAGCTTTACTGGGCACTTCTAACTTGTCACAGTGACTTGGGCCATAAGATTCTCCCAGTAAATGCTTTAAGACAGTTGTCAGGGTCCTGAGAGCATCAATAGGCCTTATTTGCCCTGGGCAGCCTCCCTGTGGACCCCAACCCACGTACCCTCTTGTCCACAACCCTAGGATCTTCCTTTCAGCTCGGGCACAGTGTCCCACCCTGAGCTGTGTCATAGGTGTGCCTGTTCCCACTCCCATTCCCTGATCTTCCTGAATCCTTGTTTGGATCTTCTGGCTTGACCTTGGACCTGACTCGTTACCTTGCCTGCAACTAGGGAAATATGCATTTTACATTATTTTTAATCTAGGTTTGCTATCTCCACATCAACTTTTAAAAGCAAGAAATAAAAAACTTAAACATTTTCAGACTCTGGTTGACCTGCTCTTCCTAGCTTGTTCTACAATATTCTGCCAGGTTCTGAGAGATGGTTACAGCATACACTGCCAGCTTATGCGGAGAGATAGCACCACAATTCAATTAATGTTAAAAAGCTAATAAAAACACTTTTAAACCAATCATTGGTATGAAGTCAAATAAGTACAAAAGAAAGAGAGAAAAGATAAATCCTGTGGATTCCCCTGAGCCAGACAAGCATTGAATTCAGAGCATCAATAAAAGAAACAGGAAAAGAAGAAAGAACTGCAGTTGTCCCTTGTGTCATCATACAGAAGTTAAAAAGCACAAGACCCTTTTCACCCTGCACAATCACAGTTCACTTCTTTTTGAAAAGATCTAAAGATCTTTTGAGACATGAAAATACATCTATTTTCTGCTATTACAACCACAGTGGAGTGATCCTCACATGGGTTTTATGCCCACACACAGGCAGCTAAATACAGAGAGCAAACCGAGCAGCTGCTACCCGAGAACAGTAGTACAAATAAAAAAAGACAACACCATAGGGTAAGTTTCTGGCTGCCAGAGCAAATGGATGCTAATGGTGTGGTGCAGGTACTGCTTTGGGACCCACCTGCTGCCAACCAGTTCAGCCACAGAAACTTCCATTGTCTGGAGAAGGAGCAGGAGAAGCCAAGTTTTTTCTATCACCAGTACATAACATCTCATATGGATTTCAAGGGAGCAATAGTAGAGTAAATCTGGAGTATCCTGGAGATTATTTTAGCGTAGGAGACTTAATTACTTCTACCACAGGAAGAATTTTTTTTTCCCCAAAAGAAAATAGAATTCAGCTAATGGCCTGGGAGAAAAAGCTAAACAAGCAGGCAGCAAATGGAAGTGCAAATGAAGATTATGCTAAACGCACGTGGGACGGAATTCAGAGAAGTAAGAATGTTTCTGAACAAACAGCATAAATCCACCACGCTAGACAGCCACTCAGGGGACAGAAATCAGAAGAGAGCCTAAATTAGAAAGAAAATGGGGTAGAACAGCATATATACATGAGAAAGACAGGAATAGAAAAGAGCATATTGTGCATTCCTCCTCAGTTATATAAGCATCGTTGCCACCTTGCTTAATTCATGTATAATTCCATGGGATATTAATTAATCCTGGAATCCACACACATCCATCTTCTTCATTTCCTATTTTTCCTTCAGTTTTAGCATGTATTACCTGCTAAAATATAAACATATTACTATTACTTGCTTCCAGCCACACAGATCCCTTCGTTTTCCTGACTGTTTTCTATATTCACCTTCCACGCGCAATTTTTCCCCATTTGGAAATTCAGTAATTCCACCTGGAATCTTTTCCTTTTTTCCTTATTCAGTAATGATTTTTTCAGGCTGCTTAGAAAGTTTTCAGTGTGTGATCTGTATCAGAAATGGCATCATTCATCTACACGAGTAATTCCTGAGCAGAAAGGCATTTAGCAATACAGACCTTTGAACTGAGACTGCTCAGGGCTACACATCTCACGGAACATATCAAATTCCACATATGCTGATGATCAAGGTTACAGTGGCAGGAAGGAGAACAAAATGCAGAGGTAATTAGACCACATAGTCAATGGGAATATTCCATCAAAAGACTAGCAAGCCAAGGGAACACACATCCCTGATCAGAACAGCCCTCAAAGGGACATAGAAGAGGAGCGGGAAGCAACACAAGGACACCCAACACAGTGCCAACCCCACAGAAAGAGCTTCATCCTTCCAGCAGATTCACATGAGCTTTGTCGTATACAGAGAAACAAAGGGAATACTGATCATCTAATACTGCTTTATGGTTTCTTTCCACTACATATATCACAGGAAGAGCAAACTGTCTCGCTTGGGGTTCAGTCACCATTAAGTCACATTATGGAGGCTTGGCCCAACTGGACTTCTCCGACAATCTACATCTATCCCGGCTGACAAGCTGCTTCGCATAAGTGTGTAAATTCCACTTGGTTGGGTGCAGCTGCTCGTGATTTGGTCAAGGTGAACAGCACGTGCTTCTCTAGCTTAGTGACCCATAACAAAACTAAATATAAGTTTTGTAAGGCCTTGATATGGAGCAATGTTCAGCGAGGATACCAATAAAGCAGCAGGAATCTTCATTAGTCCTATGGGGGAAAAGTATTTATTTATTCTGGTTTCCATCAGATAGTGGAAAAAATACATCAACAATATAGGAATTCCAGTCCTTGAGTAAGAGCATCTGTAAAATCAAAGACTGAAATGGGAAGAAAGAAAAAAAACAAAGAAAAGGAAGATTAAAAGGTCTCATGCACCTCTGAAGTACAATAATCTGAGACAGGAAATTGGTATCACTATAGCAACCAAAGTAGTGCCATGAATGTCTTTAGAACTACAGCGGTAGGAAACTATGGATGCCCAGGACATGAGAGGCACATTGTTTTTATTGCTTAACTGTAAATACAATCAACCACATATTACATCACATTTCTAATAATTTTTCCCTCTAACTTGGCATTATGCAGCTTTGTTATATCTAATTAGTAAGAAGTCTAATTGCAGATCGCAGATGGTGAATTCTTCAACTGGAATACAAAAAGACTACTTTCAATCAGTCAGCATCTTACTTTGGTAAATCCACAGGCATGATATCCAGATGTAAATAAAGTTTAAGGTGCCAAAACATCTCCTGTGAAGGAATGACTTGCAGGAGCTATCAGGAAATGAAAGCTTGCAGTAATAAGACCAAATTTATACGGAAACCTATTATGAGGTACACACAGGTATTAGCTTTCACACAGTGGGTTGGAAATTTCACTTCCAAACCACTGGCAAGAAAGGCAAGAAAACGATTACAATTTCTCCTGTCAGTCAAATTCCTGGTTAGTGAGGAAAGTCCCATCAAGGGTAAAGAAAATTGTCCTCAACCCAAGAAAACAATGATGGGCCTCTAACAACGGGTTGGGAGTTCAGAAGTGTTATGACAAAGAAAAAAAAAAGGAAATAACTGATTTTAAAACTGATGGGGAAGGATGAAAGCAATCTGAAAGCATGTGAAAATAAATAGGAATGACAGGAAAGACAGTGAGGATGGTTAGTCTGGTGAGTAGTATGGAGCCCTGTGCCTCACAGGAAAGACAGTGAGGATGGTTAGTCTGGAGCCCTGTGTCTTCTCTATAATTGTTCTGCATATTCTGCTTTTGATTTCTCTGGAGTTATTCAAATACAGAGATTTTCTAAGACAGTGAACCTAAAGTTTGATACAAGATAGACAAAGATCTCTGTTTTTTAGTTAAGCTATCCCCTGAACTTTAACAGGCCATTTGTTTTCATGACAATACTGCACATTAGGTCTCTAATTAAACCCACTGTGCTACGTGTTGCACAAACACCAAGCTCAAAGGACCCCTGCCCCAAAGAATTTACAAGTCTAGATAATCCCATATAAAGTGTCTATACAGCACATTCAGGATAAATACAGCATATTTCAGGATCCTAAAGCCAGTGTGCCCAACCCATGGCACACAGAGGAGGGAAGATGAAATTCATTTCACATGTACAGAAATAACTTTGGACTGCTCAGTCTGTTTAGTCAAAAAAATGTGCTTTTTGAGACACAGCAAGCTCTCCAGTTGAGAAGCCAAACCAGCCTCTCCATACTGGCCATGAAACAGGCACGTAAGGAACAGCAGCTCCCATCAAACATTTTAGGAATATTTCAGGATCCTAAAGCCAGTGTGCCCAACCCATGGCACACAGAGGAGGGAAGATGAAATTCATTTCACATGTACAGAAATAACTTTGGACTGCTCAGTCTGTTTAGTCAAAAAAATGTGCTTTTTGAGACACAGCAAGCTCTCCAGTTGAGAAGCCAAACCAGCCTCTCCATACTGGCCATGAAACAGGCACGTAAGGAACAGCAGCTCCCATCAAACATTTTAGGAGCCCAGAGAAGCCACCAAACCTGTACATCCTCATGGAGGATAAGGGATATCATTCACCTTCTTGTGGCAAAAACAGCTCTACCTCTAGGGATCCAATTGGAAAAACGTGTCAGAAACTCCCAAAGATTGAGTATAGGTTTCTTTCTCATTCCGTGAGCAATTATTTCAGCACGCTAATGGCCTGAACAAAACACAACACCCCTCTAGAAGGTTAACCTAAAGATCAAATCTTGTGCCCCGTGGTGAGATGGAAAAGCAGTGTTCACCAGGCCTTCTCAGAAGCTTAACTAGCCAAAGAGAGGGCATAATTACAGGGGGAGGGAGGGTGGGGAAATAATCCTTTAAGGCTGAGCACCATAAACACCAGAATGGGGAGCTGGAGGGGAAAACCTCTCCAAAACCAAGCAGTAATGGAAATTCCTGATAGCAAAGAACAAAGACAGCATCTCAAAAATCCCAGTTTACCTAGAATTTTGCAACTGTACTTCTCCACACCTACCAAATGTGGGCAGCCGACAGCATCAGGCAACTGCAGCATTTGCTGCTACACAAAGTGTGCTTTTAGTAACAGAAAAGACAGATTTACAGCTGATAGACAGAAGCTGATTAATTTCTTTGTATGCAACCCCTACGATACAAACAGAAGGGAGCCTTTAATTACTATAGCAGGGGTTTAAAATGAAAACAACAAGAAACCCAGGACAGACATTTCTGCTACAGCCAGGAAGATTCCATGTGATGTATTCAGATGAGACTTCCGTGCACCAGGTCTTGTAGCAATTAAGAAATGGAGAGAAAAAAAAGAAGATGGAGATACTGTCTAAAATGAGAAGCTGGGAAAGAATCTGTGAGACAAAGTGTTTTTGCAAATATTTCAGTCAAGAGACAGTTGATGTTGTTAAGCTTGCAAAGCCCAAGACAGCACTGAAATAATTTTCTACTCTCTTGCTTACGGTATTTTCTTAGAGCATCAAATATCTTTCATTATCATTATGGCTTACATGATTGCAGCTTGAAAATAATCAGGATCAGAACAGAGGATTCCTGGCAAGAGAATACAGAATGCTGTAAAAACTACCAAGAACCTATTTTTAAATGTGCATTTCTTGGCTAAGATGTGGTGAGAAGTATTTGTACTCTTTTACTGTCTGATTTAGCAGAAAGATCATAACACAATACAAAGTTAAGTGCCTCTACTTCACAGTGCTGTTTTGATTAGAAAAGTACCTGAAAACTCAGTATTTTGATCACTACATATTTACCAAACCCGATGCTATGAATACTACATCCGATAGTATCATCACACATTTAATGGTTACCATAAATATTAATAATCCCTAATGACTTTAGGTTATCCAAAATGATATTTATATTGCAAGATATATAACACCAGAGACAAGCGATAAGCAAGCCGGCTCCAGCAGGAGTCTGTTACAAGACTAAATCTTCCAGCTATTCTTTCTCCTGATCCCCATTTATTTTAATGAGCTCTGCATTTCCATTAGAGGTAACTGTAAACCTTAGTGACAAATCAAGCTGTAATGAGGGGTTCTTGAGGAGAAGACTCAAGAAATTATTTTTCAAATTTAACCAACGTGCATCCATTTTCACTTCAAATGCCTGAGTCACATTACATTATTGAAATGAGAATTTTAATCAGGTTACTATTTTGCTTCTGTCTCATTAGTGTTATTACTAATTGCAATGATTGATATCAATTGTAAATATTAATATAAGACACTTACTTCAGGGTTACATTCAGGCCAAGCTGTGATTCAAATCTGCACTTTATTACATTTAATTGTGTTTCTCTGATACATGGTTCAGCTATCAGATCTACATGGGATGTGCTGTCTTGAATTACTTCGAGCTGCTAAGGAATTCAAGTAAATTCAAGATTCTCCTTTCTCCTGGAAACACAGATATTTCCTGTTAAAGTAAAATCAGTCCTGACTGCTCACTCTGTATTGTGGGGTGCAGAAGGCAATGTAGAATCTGAACAGCTCATTAGAGATGCCGTAAAAAAAGCCTTTCATCCTTTTTTTTCCCAGTGGAAGGAGAAAAATGTGGTAAGATTAGCTCAGGTTTTTGTGTCCCTGCAACACCCTTCATTCAGAATTTGACAGCTGAAAATTCACCACTTGTGCAACAAGTTTGGCAGAAAGATTGCAAACTCCAAAGTTAAGAATTCACTACAGCTGCATTTAAGAGGGGAACTAGGAAAGAAGGCCAAGGCCAGACTTTGCAAGATACTTATTGACAGCAAGGACTCTGAGAAATTCAAGTCAACCTTCCAACCCACAGATCCAGACTAAACCAAACCACAATCTATTATTTTCCTCTGCAAATAAAAAGCTGCATGCTGTAAGATGACAAAGCTACTTGGTTTGTCCTTGGCATGACTATCCTTCATTTTCCGGCAGCTGAACTTCTTTCCCCACAAAAATCCTCAAGAGGCATGTGTCTTCTGTATAAAAAAAAAAATAATCAGAGCATGTCTGTGGTCACAGCAGAGCCTGCCTGCATCCAGCTCACAGCAGCCACGCACATCCACAGGGGCTATATAGCACGCGATGCCAGAGTGGGACTAAAGGCAAAAGGATGATCATTACCCAAAACAACGGTACCACAAGAGAACTGTGGTTATCAGTTTTTTCATAGGATCACACAGGGACTTTAGCTTCAACAGAAATGGTGATGTATCTGACCTCTCTCTGCCAATGAAGTATATTAAGATTGTTTGTCAAAAAAAAAAAAGAGATACTGGAGCATAGATCGAATTTAAACTCCAACCATCCTGAAATGACTCTGAACTGCACAGCAATTTCCTCAGATACACTCAGAATATGAAAGCTCTATGGCTTCAAACAAAACCGTGAAGAACCCGGCAACAGGTAAGAGTTCTCGTAGTGATGCATCTAGTAGATTTCTTTTCTTTTTTTAAATACAGCCTATTCTTTCTTTAGAGGGATATGTACATTAAAAAGATACCAAAACACAACCACAGCATGTCAGCAATATTTTCCTAAAAGATGTTTAATGCACTTGAAATGCATCTCTGTTCAACCCTTAGGGCCATTTCAAGCATTTTCCTCACTACTACTGGAATACAAAGCTGCTGTGCAAATTTCTCTTCTGCTTCATGGAACATAAAGTCTAATAAAATCCTCATTTTGAGTTTTGCCTCCCAATTAAAAATAGGGATTAGTGCCCTCAAGGGGAATCCAAAGAACATTTTCTTTCAGTTCTAGATCCTGAGATTTATTTTCCATCTCAAAGGCAGTGGTTGCCAATAACCCTGACTCCTGTCGATGAGGACTTGAGAGGAACCTGCATTAAAGATATTCCCATCGGAGCATCCTACTTCACAGCTGAAATGGAAGCACAGGAGCCCGGAAGGAAAAGCCATCTCTCCTGGGGAAAAGGGTTTGATCGTGGCCGTTTGGGATGAGATGAGTGATCAGTGTGCACTAGCTGGTGTGTATGATTTCAAGTACTTCTCACTCAAAGGGTTTGAGATTTTCTTCCCCTCTGTAGACGCTGAGTGCCCTCAGTGTCTAAAATAAAATGAAACAGTAGGAAGAGGTCTCATCACACCTGTGGCAAACACTGTTCAGCCAAGCCGTGAGACAGAATAGCAAGTTCTCTTTAGACTTCCAAAAAAATGCAAGTTTTCTCATCTCTGCTTCCTATTTCACTTAAGTTTTTGTAAATATTACAGTTCCGTATCAATAAAATGCAAATCAGAGAGAAGTTTTAAGTGACCTTTCCAAATGGAAAGGAATTCAGGATCAGTACTTTATAACTACTATTTTTAACTTTTAGGATTTTATTGCAATTAAACACTTATTACAGAAAAGTATTTATTTTTTCAATTCTAAACTGCTTGTGTCATAATATTTAAGGCCAAAGAAAAGTTTAAGAGACAAGGCAAGTAAACTCTAGCTGTTCAGAGGTCAGAAAGTAAACACCAATAGAAATATCATATACATGGATTATATGTTTACGTTTACACTGTATATATACTGATCATATAGAGAGAATATATACACATACCTAATGCACTCAATAAGCTGCTTACTGATTTCTGAATGAGTTTAATCTCCTGACTCTTTGCCAAATACTGCAACCTCTCTGCTTTCACATTGCTTTTCTGCCTACAGGCTGATCCTGTTGTGCTCCTTAGGAACGTTTGCTGCTATTGAGAGGCCACATTCATGCCTGCATCTTAGCCTGCCAGGCTGGAGATATTGTTACCTGGAAGAACAGCTTTCTTTAAGATCTTCTCCTCTCTATAGAAATAGTTTGCTATGTTATAAAAAGAAAAACTGATTTACAACTGATTTACAAGAATTCAATTATTTTTTTTCTTCAACATTAAGTGTATGACTTCAAATCAGTTTCTGAGCTAAAGCTGAAGGGCTGACGACTCCAGCCTCCATTCTCATGACTGTAAAAAGAAAGAAATAAAAATCAGGGCTGATAATCAACACAAGTGTTCAGCCTTAACTCTGAATTTCCTTGAACTTTTGAGCTTAAGCCAGACTCTTCATTATTACTTAAATGTTGGTTTATGCTCCTTAGTGGAATTTCCTTTTTTTTTTTCCCCTGTTGATCTTGGGAATTTTTGCCTCCTTCAGCAGTGTGTGTATATCTATATATACACACATATAAAGCCTTACAAGTAAAAAACACCTTTCAAATTCTACACAGGCTTTAACAGTGTCTTAACTACCTAATTACTCTGTAATAGTATCTAACAGCTCCAGGCAATGCAATACTACAAAATGCGTTTAAGTGTGTTGTTTTAATGAATAAATATATAATTAGGACTTAAAGCATGTGATGAGTTAAAAATAATAAAAAAAAAACCACCCTGAACAGCAATTTGAGGTCTGTAAGCCAGCAGGTTTTCAGACCACTGTCCCATGTTCCCATACCACCTTGACCACCAAGTCACCAGCCTCCGCCTGCACTAAAATCTACCAGTTTAAGGAGGACAGTTCAAATGAATGGTATATAAGTGGGCATGGACAACAAGGGTGGCTTTTTTAACGTATGAACCAAACCCCCTTGCAAAGATGCTGCAAAACTATATCAAAAGAGGTTCTCATATCTAAGTGATGGGAATTTGGTTTCTGCTAATTTCTGGTGCCTGTCATTCCCTCAGTGATAACCCCAGAAGCAGGAGCTTCTGAGCTTAGGAGAAGAGGACTTTCAGCAAAATGCACAATTTTGAAACCATACTTGCACTTGGGTATTTTTCTCTCTATAGTATGAGCCACAAACATCATCTCTGTTGCAAGCAGGAAAACTAAGCTAAAACCAAGGTCATAAGTGCTACCAAGGCATCCTGAACCAACAAGACCTTCTGCTCTCTGAAGATGAAGGGTTATGGGCAGGAGGTGCGGCTTTTTTGAAGCCAAATTGTTTCAGAAGAGCTGGGTCATATTTCAGCTTCTAGGAGGCATAGGTTAAATGTTATTTGGCCATGTCAGCACAGGAACCTTTACCCTCGTAGTCAGTGCTTGCCTTCACCCCCTGTCTCCTCCAGCGCTGGGAGCATGTGTCCATGCTACCTTCTTAGCCCAGGGTACACCGCTCACCAAGGTGACAGCAGACAGAGCTGGCTCCTCTCCAGCATGGTGGGAAGCCTCCATCTGCCAGCCTGTGCCCACTGCAGCAGTGAGAAGATGCTGGCAGGTTATGCAGACAAGCTGGGTCCTTAAGCAGCAGGAGCCACAGTTAAGCCGGGTCCTTAAGCAGCAGGAGCCACAGTTAAGCGCGGGGATATGGAGCCATGGCTCCTCTCCAGCATGGTGGGAAGCCTCCATCTGCCAGCCTGTGCCCACTGCAGCAGTGAGAAGATGCTGGCAGGTTATGCAGACAAGCTGGGTCCTTAAGCAGCAGGAGCCACAGTTAAGCCGGGAAGCACGTTCAGGCTTGGCCCTGAGCCACGTTAGGATGGCATCTGGCAAAACATGGGCAGCAATCCTGTTACCTCCATCAGGCCACTCTCCAAACACCTCCTCTGCCTTTGCTGAGACACAGCCACCCGGCCGGCTTTCAGGTTTTCTGCCGTGAGGTTCAGTACACCCCATGAGCATATGGTGCAATTCTCCCAGACTATGCTCCATCCTTGGCTAGTTTGTTGTTAGGACAGAAAAGGTCCTGCCTCTCTCATTTCAAAACTGCTTTATGTATCTCATCTGCCTGACACAAGAACTCTGTCCTAATGGCTGGGTAATTGGGATTACTGCTAATGATGTAATCACCACCAACACCCGGATTCCTGTCCTTTCCTGGCTTATTTATTTCACTCATCTGCTAAATCTAATTTTCTAAAGCACAGGGCTTCCAACGTTATATGGTTATACGTGTCTAATATAATAAGGATGCAACTTGGTTGTGATCTCTTCATATAATGGGAAAACGTTGTTATTCTGCCATGGAATTACACCAACATGAGCCCCAAGGCAATTTGGCCCTTTGCCTTTTCACCTTTGCAATACAAAGCAGAGAGGCATCACATTTTTGAGCAAAAAAGTAACCTTTTATAAAAATTATTCTTTCCTCTCACTCCTTTTACATTCTGAAATTGTCCACTTCTCCCGTATCCTATTGGCTACAATGACCAGTACAATTTGCTGTGTCACTTCTGGGTGAACTAAAAACAACAAGCCAGCTGCATTTGCCAAGTAAAACTACAGCTACCCAGCCAAAAAACCCCGGTGGGCCTGCATCTTGACGTTAAAGCTGGGTAACAGGACAGTAGTTATCTATTACAGCAGATAACAAATAGTTGCATCCTACCTCTGTCTGCTGAAATTGTAAATTTTTGTGTTTAAAAATTCTGATCTTCCAAAATAATGACGACGAGCACTGCCAGTATATTCAGATGGCAAAAGCATTTCTACGTGAGATTAAATTTACTGACCACATTGATCAAGCGTCTCTGTGCTTGAATTTTGGAGTTATCACTTTCCGCATATGAAGAATGCTAAAGAAAAAGCTGCATTCTCTCTACCTGAATTTTCAAAAGTGATACCAAAGCCTCTCAGTGGGTCTTACAGACAGCTATGTGAGCTTATAGCACTTCCAAGCAGGGGAGGAGACAGGAAAGACCAGCTTTCCGAAACATCAAAAGAGAGAGCAAGCCAGAAGGCAGGCAGGAGGAGTAATTCCGTGTGCCTATTTGTATGCACTGCAAATACTTCCGTGCAGTTTTCCTCGTGCCAGTTGTCTTAAGAGACAGCTCAAGTGAAGCAAAGCCAGCTGTGCCAGACCTGGCAAGGGCATCCCAGCCAGAGTTCTGTGCCCAGATGTAAGACATAAGAGATCGTCTGTGAAAAGTCAGTTTGCAAACAATTAGCAAGGGAGCTTCCTAATGCACTGGTGAGCAACGCAAACACACTGCACAAACCTACAGACCGAGGTGTACTCAGACTTACACAGCAGATAGTGAAGCTGGGGTTTTCTTAAAGATACCAGCTCTAATTCTCAGCCTCAGGGCAACTACTTCACACCAGATGTAGCAATTTAAGAAATGACTGCTAGGGAAGTAGATAAAAAAAACCTGGAAAAGGTCCATGTGCAAGCTAGTCACTGGTATCCTGAGCATCAGATGAGAAAGATCATTTACAAGGCAAGTCCCTCACCAGCTGACATTTAGAGATAACATGAAGGCAAAGAACACCGGAGATAGAACTGCCGAGGCAAGTCATGCCAGGGAACCGAGAAGTGGCTGACACAGAACAGCAATCAGCAGCAATTAATAGAGCAGCCTACATACAGAGTTGCCCATGTACCTGTTGCTAGACACAGGGAGACACTGGGGGCTGCAAAACCACAGTGGGGCCTGATTATGAGGCCCTGAAGCAAGTCTTTGCATGGGAGTGAATGGAGATTTTTTCTTTACTTTTTCAAGAGTTGCAAATTAGTCATAACTCACCACCAGCCTCTGCCATAGAAAAGAAAAACGTACTTCCAGTGAAATGAGACATCTCTTCTGACTGTAACTGCATGTATGTATATATATGTACACATTTTAAAATCAGTATTTCTAATGCTGCTGTACCAAAAAGAAAGTTCACCCCCTAATGACAGCATCATAAGAATTCCTAGCTTGCTAACAGAACAAACTTACTTTAAGATGGTCCTACCAGATGCCCCTCCAAAGCAGTTCTCTCTCAGAGATTCTCAGACGTTTTGAGCATGCCCACTCAGTGATCAATTGCTCTCTTTGGTGGTTCAGACAAGTGTAATCAAGTCACGTCCCTAAGGGTATTGTTGTAATGAACATGGAAGAGTGTTTTTAAACTAAAAAGCTCCAGCTGAGACTGCTGTTTCAACCAATTCTTGATGCCAGGTGGAAAAGATAAAGGCTGAGTAAGGGAAACTAGTGCAACTGATCAGTAGGTACAGCTGAGGTGGGGTGGGAGGGGGGGCGTGGTGTGGATTGAAACATGTTTTTCAGCTTAATACGAACCTGGAAAGAAAAATGCAGTTTAGTATTCTCTCAGCCCTCTGAAAAGAGTGAAAAAGCATTAGATTGGTCTTCTGGCAACACAAAGCATAAACAGCTTGAGGCATTAGTGTTGGCTCATCAATATATCTACCAAAGGAAACTAAAGCTTCTGAGCCTGGAGTAGTTCAAAAGCAGTTCAATCTACTGATCTAGTTAACAAGGTGCTTCTGCAGGCAGGCTTCACAGGACCTCGCTCTCAGTAAGGTCACCCAAAACAGTACAGGGAAGTTTCCATAACACAGTGGAGGCTTTTGTTGGGGAGAGTAACATGCAGATATTTAGTGCAGAACTCAGCATCTGCAGCTATTCAGATAGGGCTGCCAGGTGGGTTTTGTTTTTTGTTTTGGGCTTTTGAGCAATGTTTGGTTTGGGTTTCTTTAAGAAAAATATCTTTTCTGAGATCCTATCAGTTCATATAAGGTGGTTCAAAAGGCCTGGCTTCTCGAAGTTTGCAGCAGACAGATGCAGAAGAGTAAATGGGCTAAAACAACTACAGATACAGTAGTGAAATATATAATACTTCAGACGAGTCCACTAAGCTTCATACAATAAATGAAGAGGAATTTGAACTATTTTATGAAGTGTGCCTCTCAAGTAATCAGAGTCAGGACTAGAACTGCCCCCAGTGCAAGTACCTTGGGATGGGAGATGATAAACTGTTTATTCCAGGCTTTGAGTCTGAATGACACCAACAAGATGCCAATAGAGAGATTTTTGCAACCTCTTCCAGACACGTGCCAGCACAGCACTGACTGTCCCTCTACCTCACAGATCAGTTTTGGTCTCTGTAAATATATATTCCACTGTGATTTAACTATTCAGGCAACAAGGGCAGGAAAGGTCCTTTCTGCTCACAGGCAAATTACATCCTAGTGCCTTGTGGCTTAAGGGCAGCATTCCTGAATATGAAAAACCAGTGTTAAAGAAAAGAAAGAAATGCATGCCACACCAGGGAGAAGAGGTGGCCCTGCACCTGAAAAAGTAAATAACCAGAGGGGAAAAAATGGAATATACTCTCTCTTTTTTCTTTTTTTTTCAGAAGCAGCCTTTCACATAGTCTCATTTAGAAGCTAGTTGGATTATTCTTAGTGATTAAAAATATGGAGGAATTCATACATCAACAACCATGTCTGAATCCTCTGAAAGGAAGGGGATGATGAACCATCCCACGGGGATACAGGGAGAAAAGTGGGGTACCAGTTCTGAAGAACTGGCAGAATAAACCCAGAGCCTCAACTTGCAGAAGTCTTCAAAAAGCCTTTTTGCTACCAAATCATGATCTCTTTGCTCTTCCTCATACTACTGGGCAGGTGTGCCTGCATATGTGATAGACTAAAGTAGTTGGGATTCCTGGAAGTAATAAAAACTACAGAACTTTTAGTTTTGCATTCAAACTCTTACTAAACAAATGTAGATATATGACGTGGTGAAAACAGTCTCTGCACCATTAGATGCTACTGCTCCTTTATCTTCAGGGTCTTTGATGTTATATTGTTATGGATGAGCATCATGAATTTAAAGAACATTAATTATTGCTGAAACATAGCAGCAATTTCTTCTTGAATTCCAATAAACCCTTTGATATCAATGTATGATTAATATAGGAAACATTGTCCCATTGAAATGACTAAAAAGACTGCCAAAAGAGGAAAGCATGTGGAGATCAGCAGGCAAGAAGGATGAATAGGCTGAAGAGGAAGCTACCATAACTCTTGTCAGCTCTGTCCCTTTTGATCTAGGTCGCTTAGGAAATGCAGAGGCACATCCTCACATCCTCAGCAAGGGGACAGGGGGGAAGAGTGGGAATTCTTGGGGGGAAAAACAACTGCAGAAGTCATCTGGCACACAGGGAGGTAGCTAAATCATGGTTGGCTGTTCAGAAGCAAATGGGACTTCAGATGCTGGGGAAAAATTTGGGAACTATTTACAAAACAGAATTCAGCAGCAGCTGGGAAAGCAGAAAATAATTCATACCTATATTGACCTGGGAGGACGGCAGGGTAGAAGAACCTGACTGAGGCACATCATCTCATTTTTAGTAGAAAGGGAACTAAAGAGAGCATCTCAGATACTAAAAATGAAGAGGCTTCCTCTATTGCAAAAGTAGAGCAATAAGTTTCTACTTTGATAACTTTTTCAACCACTACATCCACAATGTCTGCAGCTTTGTCTTTCCTTCCAGCTCTATTAAGGTATTTTTTCATTTTAACCATGTGTCCAAGTGCTTACTGATACTTAAGCCGGACCTCTGTCTTTGTGGTTCACTCACCTGGAGAAAGAGACCTGGTGGGCTGCTCACTTGTCAGAAGAGAGGTCCTTCACCACTCCTCACCCCTCACCAGTTCCAACCCATAGTTCAACTCTTGCCAAGCACGGCAAATGCACAGCAAGAATTTCAAGCCACAGTCACCACTGCAGAAAGGGCACCCGGGGACCTCCCCTCCAGCTGCTTAATGCCTGCTAGCAAAGGCCACAGGAAGGTGAAAGCACTACCATCAGGTTGAGGGTCTACTGTGCTGATTAAGCAGTTTCACATTCTTCCAAATCCAGATGTGCCACACACCCCTCAACCACCCAGTAGCCTTTTTTTCTAAGCTCTTACTTGCTTTTGTGTCCAAAGTAACCCAAAGCCCCATTATTTATGTGTTCTTTCAGTGACTCCCTCAGCTTCCACAAACACTCAGTTATCAAATACCCACACAACCTGTGTAATCTCAAGATACAACCAGTCTCGCAAACCCATTTTCAGTACCACCCACCTCCTGGTGACTAAGCAGTCAAACCACATACAGCTTTCCCATCAGATGCCTCAGGCACCCACTGATTGCAGGAGATGTCAGTCAGGGGTTCTATTTCTTGTGCACTTCCACAGAGTCTGATGTCTCTGGTCCCTCCCCTCCATGTACAATATTTTGAGCAAGATTCACTGATAAAAATCTGGAATGTTATTGTAAATTCGCTTACAAATAGATAGACTTTACTTCATAAACCCTGACAGAACAACCTGCATCATATTTGACAGTGATTTTTTGGTTTTACCTACATTAAAAATGATCTTTTGTTACTGTGGGTGGATGTGGATGTGTGCTGAAGTGATATTTTCCCAAAGAAATTTTAACAAGTATAGCATTACAGCTATTTATAAATAAAATTCTCTTGTTGACGCTTTTTCTGCAAGCTCAATGCTTCCTATGATTAAGATCGCTATGCTGAAGTCAGAGGTTCTATACTAACAAAATCACAGATGGAAACCAAAGTATAGCACTAAAAAGTATTGATATTCACCACTATTAACTCAGATTAAAAGAGCTAACGTTTTCCCAAAGGTGGACACGTTATCAACATTTGGAGTGAATAAAAAAACTAAACTGCATGTACTCCAAGCTACAGTAACTAGAGTCCCTAATTCCAGTTACAAAAAACCCACTCCCATGTAGAGGTTTTCTACATAGACCACCATGACCACTTTCAATACAAGCTATACTTCTGCCAATGGCCCCTGCTGAAATTAAGATCCTGGAAATTCAGGTATCATCATAATAGATGCATGCTTGCATCAGAAACTGAGGCCATACTCACGTCAAATTTGCAACCTTCAATTTCTTTATTGGTCAGCAGGACATGGGCGTGGTCTTCTCACTAAAAATTAATGGAATTATTTATGCCAGGCTAAAGGAGATTTATATCTGTTCAGAGGGGGTTTTTTTGTTTGGTTGCTTGCTAGATTTATTTACTGATTGATTTACTCCTGGATATGCAGCGCAGGGAAACACTTTCCCATATTGTTTGTCAGTGTCTGGTTTTGGTCAAGATGTTAAGTTGCTGTAATAAAGGTCTGGGTGCATCAGCAGTGCAACCCCGGGAGCACTGCCCTTCGTGCTGCATAAAGTCCTGGATAAATTTTGCTGACTCTGAGCTTCTAATGGCTGTCATTCATTAGTAAAGGCACAAGGACAAAGTTGATGATGATAGTGACAGCAAAGAAATTAGAAAGATTCTATGACTTTCAATGAAATGGGAAAAAAAAAAAAAAGATTTACATTAAGTGAAGGTCCATAAAACCAAAATTATGACCTTATATAAAAGGATAAAAGAAAAATCATTCACCTATAAATACTTTTAGTATCTACAATATTTAGAGCATTTGCTATAGTACATACCTGCATGCACAAAGCAATAATAGAGTTTCTTAAGACAGCTTTATTGTTTTACTTTATGTAAAACTGGTAAGATAGAGAACAACAAATCTTCATGTTTAGTCATTTATGATCAGATGTTGTTACTAGTAATTTATAGATAACTGTTTTCATTAGCGCATGCCTAAAGTCCCATGTAAATATGCAAGTCAGACACTTTATAGACACCTCTCTTTACATTCAAATCATATTCAGCATATTTCAGACTGGGAGACTAGTAAAAGCCGATCCTGTCATTTAACCAGGAATCAGCCTGATTTTAAAATGCAGTAAATAATCTCTTCTCCCACTGAATTCAGTAGGAAGTGCAAGTTATCAGCATTCAAGAGATCTAAGTGGTTTCTGTTTAGCAACCTAAATTAATTTGAAAATGTTTACCTGCTGGGCCCAAACCTTGAGTAAATGACTTGTGACTTGAACAACATCTTCCAGAACATAATTAAGAACATTCACTGGTAATGGAGCACTTAACAAGGCACCAGGGGGCCTATATGAAGCCAACAAATTGGGGAATTTCAATTATTTATTAAGTTGTAACTTCACACAACCTACAAGCAAATAGCTGCTGGACAGGAAGATAAGCCAAAAAGAAGGAAGAGGGCAGGGAGAAGAGCTGCTGCGAAGGAAGGTGTTTGGATAGATTCTGCTACTTAAATCAATCATTACTTTAAGCTCAAGACATCTCTACTCCATCCTCTGAGCTCTTCTCTGTTAGGGTTCACTATAACCAAGCCTTTGTACCACGATCTTTCCTATACAAAGAAGCAGCAAATGCTATCAGAATCAACAAAGCCCACCTACAACAGAACATGGGCTGCTGGACTTCATGGGTTGCAAAGGAAAAGTGCCAAAGAAAGAAATATACCTGGTGATGAAAACTTCTGCTACTGATTAAGGGCTAGATCAGCATGGCCTCCCCTCCAGAGGTCAGTGGAAACTTCCAAAAAGGCTTTCAGAAAGTTGAAAAACTCACCTCAAGGCATACAACAAAAATCAGACCAGTGCCTGGCTCCTCAGATGCTTCACTCTCTGCTGGAGTCCTTTCCACTTGCACCGATGCAGTGCATCAGCGATTCTCAATACTGCCATAAATAGCACATACAGAAATTCTGCTAGAACTGGAAGAGGGGATGGAACCATTGTTTTGGATCTCTAACAGCAGAAAAATCTTAACTCGGAGAAAAAAAAGTCTGAAATAGCAGGAAAAAAGGATATATAGTCAAATCTAATATTATGAAACTTAAGAGATTGTTATCGTTTATTCTCACATACAATGTGACGTCAGTAATTATTCTACATAGTACTGTACAAATGCCAGTCATGGAAAATATAATTGGGCAACCAGAAAAGACAACTGTACATCCAGGACAAACCCTACCAGGACCCAGCATCTAGCACAGCCATGCTCAGTGCCCTTGATTCTCACTGACACAATTCCTCAGGGGTCCTTTGCAAAGCACAGAAGCAAGTCTTCGATCTTTATTTTTTCTTCCAAACTGACAAGAAGAGTTTCCTACACAGAAATATAATACAGGAAAAGTGTGTCCTACCCAACATCTTTTTTTCAGTTTTCCATCATGCACCTCTTTTTAATGGTTAGTGCTCCAACTAATACTTGCAAAAGTTTTGAAGATGAAGATTAGTAGGCAAGGATAACCGTTATTATCCAAAGACAGCAGGAGTGATCAAGTGTCTAGAAGATTTGTGCTGAATGATAAGAGCTTTACTAATTCTTTTTCCTCTCTTTACAAATTCTCTCATTTCATGAAACGATCTCGCAGCAAGGACATACTACTTGTCAAGCTCTTCCAACGCTATTTACTGACACCAAAACATAACACCAAAGAAGTTTGCAGGGGAAAAAATGTTTTCAAAATTTCACTGAATTTCACTGAATTTCTAGAGTTGGAAGGGACCATAGAGATCATCTAGTCCAACTCCCCTGCTGAAGCAGGATTGCCCAGAGCTAGAGCATGTTACTCAGGACTGCATCCAGGCGGGTTTTGAAAATCTCCAAAGAAGGGGACTCCACAACCTCCCTGGGCAGCCTGTTCCAGGGTTCCGTCACCCTCACCGTGAAGAAGTTTCTCCTCATATTTGAGTGGAACCTCTTATGTTCCAACTTGTGCCCGTTGCCCCTCGTCCTCTCGGTGGGAACCGCTGAAAAGAGTCTGGCTCCCTCCTCCTTCAACCCTCCCTTGAGATACTTGAAAAGTTATTCTTCCATTTAAATCTTGCACCAAACTTCTACTGAAAATTTACATCTTGAAAATACTGATGGATAGAAACACATCAATCTTATCTGTGACAGAGGTTGTATCTGTCTGGTTCTACCAGTCTGGTAATTCTGCTCACCGGTGACGTGCATACATATCTCTTTACCTGTATAACAAATCTGAATTGAAACAGATCTGCAGTAGTTGTCACTTTAATTTATTACAACATAAAACTCAACAATAAAGCAATACATCTGTTGAGAAAACAGATAGGAAAATGTTAATGTTGCCGCAAAGACCCGAACCATCCAAGCGCAGGATGATTTCTCACTGCAGCAAGACCACATGGACATGCAAAGAACATCCTAATTTGAGCTGATCAGTAGGCAGCTAGCTCCTCTCCAGCAGCAAGGACTCAGGATTTATCACAATTCCCTCAGTCTGTTCTTTAAACAGAAAGAAAAATGGTACAGGAACCTGAAAATGCATCTCCTAACAATCGCAGCTAATTACCATTCAGGCTCCTGCTCCTATCCCAGCTGCTCAAGGATAATTACCCTTAATGAAAGTGGTGGTTGCAGGCTTCTTGGCTCTGCTAAGTCGCCTTATAATAACAGAGTGCCGCACACATTTGGCATTCTGTGTACCTTGCCACAGAGGAACAGTATTGATCCCCGCACCGTGGCATCACACTCAGACTTAGAAATTCATTTGTGAAAAACATATGATGCACTCAAAAGCAGAGGAAAACATCACTCCCCGAGAGCAGACAGCTTCTCGGTGCCAAGACGCTGCCTGGAATGCAGCTTGCCCACAGGACAGCACAGTCCCTTAACGTGAAGCCGTTTCACGTGACAAATAAAGTAAAGCCCTTGTTTTGGAGAGCAGCCGGGACAGGCCAGGGTGCTGACGGGCAGACCCTGGCCCCTTTGGCCACATCCACACAGGGAAAGTTTTGCCATTACAGCTATTCTGCTCTACTACAGCAAAAAATTGCTCCTGGATTCAACAGCACTGTTTCGGTGCAAGGCACGTCAGTAACGTGCTGTATTAAAGTTTCAGCTCCAGAAAAACACTATCATTATTTCCTGATCAAGGTATTTTCCTGTGATGGGCTTTCCCTTGCAAGCGCCACCGAGCAAATGGCTGCATAATACTTGCTTATGGTTTTGAGAATGAATGATTCTCATTTGGTCTAACAGAAATAGCAGAAAAATAAGGCTGTTCACTCTCCCTTTCTGCATAACCATAATCAACGTGGATGAGCCAACCTCAAGATGCAGTTTTGCACAATAGGGCTGGGAGCTGAAAAAGAACATCTACAGAAACAAAGCCTCATTTTTACAGGGAGAGAAGCAGCCTGGGGAATTAATAGTATAAAGCAAATATTATACAACTCCATCTTACACTGAGTTTTTCAAACAAACTGTGCCCTTATTGTTGTTTACCTTGAAATTATGCAATTAGTGACTGCAATGCTGAGACAAAGCAGAATGACAAAGAAATGAAGATACAGACAAGGACAAAGGAGAAAAATACGTTCTTTGACAAAATGTGAAGCACAAAGGACAGTCAATAAGGTGAGTTGATGAGGTGGAGAGATGTGAAGAAATTGTTCCAAATAATAGAAGCCAGAAGTAAGGAATTTCTCTGACAGCAGGAAGACTTTTTGATTTGACAAGGAAGTGGTCATCAAGATGCAGGCACAGGAGGCTGGGGAAAGCGATACAAAAAAAATATGAATATAGAATGTGAAGGATTTGGTGAACCTCTTAGGCTTTTTTTATTTTTTATGAATTTGAAAATCATCGAGTCCTATTGTTATTGAGATGAAATGACATTTTTGCCTCCAACTATGAAAAAGAAAAGGCACATGGAAATGAATGGTACTATGATGAACAGCTAAGAACATAAAGTCAATAAAAACACTGGTTGAGAGCATATCCAATCAATACACCAGCTAATGTTATAAATAATGTTTTGGAGAGAATACTATTCTTTTTTCAGTTTGCATATGATAAGCCTCAGTAATGTTGAAATTTATATTTATTTGGCAGTTACCCATTACTGGCCATTTTTTATCCATGCAGTTTTTCTAACCATGCAGTTTATCCATGCTGTTGTTTTGATTCAGCATTGCAAGTTTTGCGTTCCCCTTGTTTGTGTTTGGTTTACAGTAATGTTCAGAGTTTCTCCTAGAGAGATGCCTAAGTGGATGGTCCCTAATCTCACAGAATTTGAATATCACATTGCTAACTTTTGCTTACACTCCTA
Source organism: Calidris pugnax (assembly GCF_001431845.1). NCBI lineage: Eukaryota > Metazoa > Chordata > Aves > Charadriiformes > Scolopacidae > Calidris > Calidris pugnax. The sequence continues at coordinate 3,184,371 of NW_015090793.1, read as the reverse complement.
AACCACTTAGAATTATAATCTGAGGCCCCAGAGATTGTAGTTCACTACCATAGCTGAACTGTAGCATCCTAAATTACGACCACACATTGTCACCTATAGAATTATAGAACACGTAAGCAATTTGGAATTAAATACAAGCGTTTTGAGATAAGGTCATACCTGTAAGGCCCAGGACAAAAATGAAAAGAAATTCAAAATCAATGCTAGGAATCCATTCTTGATGGCCCTCTCAGTGTTTGGATAGTAAGTGGTTTCAAAGCAGTGGATGACCTCAGTAAGAAATAGCATGGTTAAACTGCAGAGCATTTCCATTTTTGCAACGTTATACATGGACCATCTGCAGATGATGTAGTACAACAGAAAGTAATTTAAGCCTTAATTCCATAGTTCCCTGATGTGGTAAATTTATAATTGTCTTTGCTGGAACTTAGAAAATTATTTGAACACTATTCCAAATCCCAGCCCTGTGCTTCAGACAAACAGCTTGTGCTTAGAACATTTAAGGATGGACCAGCTCCTATTTAGAAACAACTTATTCTGCTCTGCCAGTACTCACACTTCAGTGTTTTTCTTTCTCTGAACCAAGCTGCTGACTTTCTTTGCTGTCCCCTGGAGATCAACAGGTTATCTCAGATTCTCCTCAATTACAGGCATAAAAGAACTCACCCAGTCCTCTCACACCTGCTCCATCCATCTAGCATGACAACTGTCTCCTGCCCTGGTTAGGAAGGAACGAGGATCTTTCCACTTGCCAGGTTCTGCGCAGAGGGTGATATGTGACATTGCCACCCAGTCCTCAATAAAGATCACCCACTTCACTGCACTCAATTTGCTTCCCATCAGCTGTAACAAACATCACTTTACTTTTCTCTTCTCTGGGGGAGAAAATAACAACCTTAACTAAATTGGGGCTGCTGGTAGGAAGCCATGAAGTCCAAACAACAAGGAGACCCAATGATCTTTCTTTTAACCTTATTCCCTCCCACAGCCCTACCGCAAAAGCCAGTGGTCTGAAAAGCGAGTTGTAACCTGCAGATCTATTCAGCTGGCACTGAATTCTCCCTCAAAGCCCTTGTGTAGGTACTTACTGATTCAGTCACAACCTCCTGAATGGCACCAGATGAAAATTAAAGGATCGACAGCATTCAAAATTACAGTCTTCTGTGTCAGCTAAGTGTAAGGCAGGGCAATAGCTCCAGTCCACTCATCTGGTCTTCAATTAGTTTCATTCTCATTTGGAGAGCACCCACCCTCAATCTCAGTGAAGGGCTCTGCTGCCTTGTCTCTCTGCCAGCCTACTAGGCCTTCTGACGTGATGATACACATGAAGAAGGGTGATTAAGACACAGACCACAGGGTACCTGCTTCATTTTACTACAGAATTGTATGGTTTTGTCAAGGACTCTGAATTCCTCCACACAAGTAGGGAGGTCCTGTTTCACAATACTACCTGAGCATAATTTAACACATCATTTTAATTATTGCTAAAAATCAAATAAGCAGAACACTATTTCTGTCTCCTGGGAGAGATGGCAATTTACATCTCCAAAAATAATATAATTCACAGCAAAATTGAAGTCCCAATGTGTATAATAATTTTCTAAAATATACCCACCACTGTCAATCAACCAAAGCCTATCTAAACCAGTCTCTAATGCACCAGATAATTTAAACACTACAATATCCTTTAAAATCCCATAGAATAAATACAATAGCTCATCCGAGACAAAGTGATTATCATTTTCATTTCACTTTTTAGACAGTTCCTAATAGGATCTATTCTCCTAATATATGTGTGCAACAGCCATTAACATAATGAGAACAACACACGTGAATCAAACAGGAGATTACAACCCACGTTTACTGGTAGGGACCAGACCATCATCTCCTTTACCACACAAGTCTAGAATAATTTGGCTGATCACCATTACTCCAAACCTTGGCAAATGAAAATAGACCAGAATGTTGCCTTAGATGGCTAGTATTTACATAAGACTAACTAGATCAAATAATCAAGGAAGTAGCTTGAGTGGAACCTCAGAAATCTCTGTGCGATACACAGAAGTAAAGGAAAATATTTTGACCAGCTGACAAGAAAATTATAAACGGGTATATTTCCAGGTTACCTATAGAGCAGGCATGCATTATTCCTGTTATTTTTATATTACTAGATACTATAATTTACATATTAATATTTTTAATATTTTTTCATATCATTTTCAATGGACAGCAAAGGGCCAACAATGGCCTTGATCAAGGAACTGAAAGGCTATTCAGCACTTCAGAAATTAAGTCCAGCAGTAATTGGACTCATCCTTTCACAGCTGCAGTGGAGAGTTAGTGTAGCCACCCGAAAAGGTCTACAAAATCATATTCCATTCTCTGAATTAATGCAAATGTCTCCTTCATTAGGATTCCGTGTCAAGCTTTTGTTTTGTCATTTTAATAATAGCATGAAGGTCAGTTTTTATAAAGCTCCACATGTAGTGGTGGTGTGATTCTCTTTAGAGTTCTGAGTTGCAGTAGCAGTTTAAGCCAGCCTCGTCTTTTGTAATAAAAGCTGGTGCCCAAGTTAAATCATACAGCCCCCTGCAACACACACACTATAAAAATGCTACCCTTAAGCAGCAGACTCTCCATATGATTATAACAACAGTGCCCAATGTTGTGTCATTATTATAGTCCATCCACAGTCCACAGACATCAAGCAGGAATACACCAGCCTCTTTGACAGGCTACTGTTTCTACCCTGGAGATGGCTTATACAGAGTCCCATTACACTCCGTGCAGGGAAATGATATAAGGAACAAGAAATCTTGATGTGGTATGGGGGAAATTATTCTTTTTTGCAGGCTGAGCTCAGCACCAAATCTATGTCACCTGTTATTTACATAAGAAAAAAATAATGCCAGAAGTAGCAGACCATGATGCACCATTTGTGGAGCCATGATGTTGACAATAGTTCACTGAGACTACTTCTCATAAAATATCACTAAAGTACTCTTTGTAATTATGTTAAACAATTAAGTATAAATTAAGTTACCAAAAATTACATTGGGCAAAAATGTTTGCATGGACTAACTCTGCTGACCCCTGTCACTTGACACAGAAAAGAATTTGGAGCTGACAAAAAATATGACTCAATGGGCAACTTGGAGCTAGGTGGAAAAAAATCAATTAATATTTCAATCCTATTCAATTTAAAATAGATTTATTAAAGGCATTCATCCTAATCCAGACTGTTTTAAATTATTTATTGAATATCAAAATATCCTGAATTAGAAAAGCCATTTTAAAACAGTCAACTTTGTGAAGTGAAACAAAGGCATTACTACACATCTGGCAAAATTCTGCTAGAATTGCTGTTGTCTTGTTGCAAACACAGACCTTCTGCTGGATAACAAGGAAAACAATTTTGTCTTTTTGGTCATTTAAAAAAAAAAAAACAACCCCCTCTTATAAGGATTAGAAGGAAGTTGACTGTGTTTCCTAAATGTTAAGGGTTCACATGCCCCCACCATAGATTAATATATGCTCTAAACCATCTGTAGAAAATTGAACACCAAAAGATTCATGTCTTACAGTGTAAAAACTAAATGAATATTTGGAATAATTTCCTTGTCTTCCTTGTCTACACTTCCCATTTTCAAAAGGGATGGGTACTATAAATTTGACATCCAGGCATAGCATTTAAGAGATAAAGAATAAATTATTTTTAAAAATTCGTGTAAATTAAGTATTTCAAATACTTTTTCTTAAATATTGCATGAAAAATACGATATTTAAACTAAAGTAGATAAAACTACAACTCCATTTAGTTTGAGCAAAAAACAGCACAAGATAAAAATTATACATTGAAAAAGTGCAAAGCAATAGTATTTCTAGTTATTTAAACATCATAAGCACTAGAGAAAAAGCCAAGTCTTTTCAACCCAAAATATGGAAACATTTTCTGGGCCTATTGAACCCAAATAAATGGAAGTCACAGATTATACTAAACCTGTCTTCAAAGTCTCCAAAAGAAAAAAAGCACTTATCATCAGTCATCAACCTTTTGTTTAAATCCACAAGTGAATTGGTACTTTAGTACAGTTGAAAGCATTTGTCAAGAAATTAATATAATCACCAATTATCCTTTTAATAAATTGTACTGTATCAACTAGGTAGCCTTTTCCCCTCCTGCAAGAGTAGCTCTATGGGCCCTCATCAAGTTACAGGAACCACATCTAAGTGCTCAACGGATCTTACTGTTCCAGGAAGCAATCTACAGAATCCTAACTTTCATTAGTAGGTTTCAAGAAATATTAGACTCTCTATTAATAGACTCTCTGTTCCTCACATTTTGATTACAGCTGCTAATACGTTAGTGTATTAAATGTAACTGCGCCTGAACATCATCAGGAGAAAACATTAGTATGAACTGTGCTTTGTTCAACAAGTGTTTGTTCTCAGCCCCTGAGATTTTCACCTAGGGATTTATCTTGTTGCAATGATTCTGTGAATTTCACAAAAGCTGGGTAATAGCTTAATAACAGCGTGCAGTGCCAGTTTGACGACTGACGAGAAAAAATAGTGTGTGTTCAGAACCAAATACCATCCTTGGAGTCTTCCCAGATTGCACGTAAAGTCATTTGGGACACGCATCATGATTTCTTCAGCTATTTTCCATCCACTCCAAAAAGAGCAGGATTGACAGATGTGAGCATTTAACACACTTGAGTTTTTTCTTATGACCTCCGATATGGCCACCCCCATTCTTTATTATTCTAGTATGTGCAGAAACTATGCATTGACTGAAACCCATTTGTGGTGACTTAATTCATGGATGGATTCTATTCCATCCTGCTCCGATCTGTTCTACATCCACAAATAGTTGAAGACATTCAACACCTTTTACCTCTCACTGATTTACCTCCAAGGAGAAGCTACTCGGTGAGGTATTCAGGAACTGCCAATATAAGGCTCTAGCTTTTCTCTGATTTATTCACTTGCTATAAAGGCATATCAAGTTACTAAACACTCAAACACAGGAGTTCCAGCAACACAGAGAAAATAAATTCCATCTTTGACCTTTTTTAAACTGCTCTTATAGCATCATTCTGTAAGGCTGAATTTATTTTTCTACTCAATATATTCCATTCAATGGCTGCAAGGCATTAGCTAGGATTAAAATCAGGTCAACAGCACTAAGAATAAATAGCACTTTAACCTGAAGAATACAAAGGCACCAAACCACACCAAAATGGCTATAAATATCTGTTTGCTCTAAGAACCAATATCCTCAGTGGCAAGTCAATGTTCCTCCTGTGGTCTTTATGAGGAGAAACAATGAACACCATGTAAAAGATAGACAGAAGAACATGATGAGGTCATCACGGGCTTTAAAGGTGGAAATCACATTACCCTTATTAATGACCTGATAAAACCCAGGGGCTCTGATCATGACCAGGGCACCACTGTGTTAGTTGTTTTACAAAGAACAGGACGTAAATGGAGACATCGCACAAAAATCAATTAAAAATGTAGATAGAGAATGGGCCAGGGTCTCAGGGTTATAGTATCTCATAAGATAATTTGGGTCCATACAGTCAATCAATCCATTTACAGACCTGCCCACAACACCAAACTCCCCTATGAAACTAGCTCCACCCTTGCAGGTAGCATGCCTAGAGGTTAGATGCATGTGACACCATCTAGGCAAGTAGGGATGTCATAGAGAATAGTTGGACCTAAAAATCTTAATCAATGATGACAGAAGTATGGTATCTTCACTTAGGTCCTCCTCCAATCAAGGCAGCTAAACTATACAAGATATGTAACACTTTTCCCCTTTCCCCACCTAATCTCTACATACAGATATCCCATATGGATAACCCAATGCATTATTTGCAAATATTATTTGTTATTTCAGCAGAAAAGAGCGTATCAGAAGAACTATCATTCTGGTTATCAATGGAGTTAGATGAAGACTTCCTGACCTAAAGCACGAGGCCTACAATATGTGCTGAAGAACTACATCCACTTGCTGGTAGCTCGAGCAGACTTGTACTATTGGTGGATAAAGCACTGTGGCAAGGAACGCAACATATCCTTGGCAGCGAGTCACACCAAGTTGTGTGGGTTTATTTGGGCTCTTATGGAATGGGAACGTACAGCTCTCTACTATATAGACATCTACCAGTGCCCTCTGCTGGCTGTCATCACAAAAAGTAAACGGCAATTAAGAAGAGGTTGAATCAGACCCCTTCTCACATCTATTAGCTTATGCTGACGTGTCAGGTAGAAGTCTGTTGTTTCATTATCGAAGAGTTTAGATATTGTTCGTCACGATGCACATCTGTGGTAGTGCAGTGACAGACCTATTAGCCTGTGATTGACTGTAGATAATGTGAGCTTTTTGGGGCGAGTTCTGCATGCACTACCTGCTAAATCTCATAACTATAATGCTGGCCCTGTTTACAGCAAATGCGTGGCTGCCTTTTCCCTTTTTTTTTTTTCCTTTGGCTTTTTCCTTGGGAATCAATATAACGTCAATAATGAAAACCAACACAGTTCAGTCTAGTGGCCAGGAAAATGCCCTGGAGCCTGGGTTCTGTCCCCTCTGCCCCCGCCTCACCAGGTGACCTGCTGATATGCATTATTTACATTACATTAGCATCCAGAGACCTGAGGACCAGGGCAGGGTGGGGGCTCTCCTGTGGTATGAACCATAAAAAAAAAAAAAAACCACCAAGATTGGCTTTCCTAGGTAACAAAATACAAAAGGAAAATGAAATCAATATATTGCAATAGGGAGCCAAAAGTACCACCTCACTAATGTGTGTTTCAGTTTCCCCACCTGAAAAGCACTTTTGATGTTAAACACTGGTATTACATTACATTGGGGTGGAGGGGTAGGGGGTGCGGTTGACACATTTTCCCACATTAGTTTTTTTCCACTGGAACAGATAAGACAGAAACTTTCTTTAGACTCTGTTTCCATGATGACAAGATACAGGACTGTGCAATACATTAATTAAATGCTTGCTTTACGACTAGCAGTAAAAAACACATCTGATACCTTCATCCTTGGTACTTTGCTTATTTGTAGTTGCAAATGATCACTCTTATATGTGAGATTCAGGGACAGGACTTCCACACATGGATTTTGCCCACTGAGCTGACAGGAGAATAAAAACCTCAGAAGTTTAAAAAATAAAAATAAAAAGATCACAGCAGGTTTTCTTTCTTTTGATTTCACCCCCTGCAGTGGCTGCTTTCTAGGCATGTGTGTCCAGAGTTCCCTTCTCTTGCCTGCACAGACACAAAACCAGCTTTAACACAAAAATTCAATCCTCAGTATCAGGCTGTCATCGCACTAAAATGAAACTGCTCATTTTTAACCAAAGGAAGCTTTTTTATGACTCGTTCCCCCAATAAAGCCATCATCCCATGCTAACGAGGTGCTGTGAAACAGCTCACATGGTCAAGGCGAAGCTGCTCCTCGGGCTGAGCAGGAGGCGTGCGAGGAGGAGGCTCAGTGCAGCTCAACCTGCCTCTACCCTCCTCCACAGGCAGGAGTCACCTCCTCCTGACCCCATTCTTTGAGCAAAATAAAGAGATTTTCCACTGGAACGCTGTGCTACAGGCAAACATGCCCTAAGGAAATAAGAAGAGCTATTCAAACGAGTCAAGCCTTGCAGGATGAGACCCTGTCTCTCTCTTTCCCTGATACTCTTATTTCCAGTTCTCAAAAGCTGTGTCACTGCCAAAACTCAAAAAGGCAGCTTCCACATCACTGATGTTCAAAAGAAATAGCTTGTGGGTTTTGTTTAGTTAACTAAAATGAATACACTTTAAGCTAAACTTTGATATGCTACTGATTTGCAGTTGGTTAACATGTTCCTAAACACAGATTGAAAATAAAAACTCTGCTGCAGTTTAGTTTTATTTATTTTTAAAAAAATTCTCACCACAAGATTCCTAAAGTGTAGCTAGATCTGAAAAGGATAAAATCCTACATTTATCAAAAACACATAGAATAGAATTAAGGGGAGTTACTCAGGCAGAGTGGCAGCTCTGATTTTTTATTTTAGCTGATGGAGCTCTCTGCAGAAGACTTTGCCTCTTCTGCAAAGCACATGTATGCATACATACATAACGCAATGGAGCTTTAAGAGAACAGTATCATACCAAACAAATCAATTTTCTTTAATGCTATGAAGATAATATTATGAAAAAAATAGGATATTTGGATGTAATATGCTGGAAAACATAAAATACAGCAATGATTTTTAATAGACCTGATAACAATTTCCCCACTGCACAGCCTGCATCTTGTCTGTCCCTGGGAGCTTGGGAATGGCCACCAAAATCCTCCCCAAGGGCTAGCGTCATGGTAGCATATGTGCTATCTGTGCTTAGCACAGCAGGGAAATAAGAGTCAAAGATTTTACCAAGGGTTATAAAGGTCTGGTACAGATGGACCCTACTTTTTCTGAGATAAGAGCCACACCAATGAGGAAGGTGATTTCTCTAGCTTGTGGCACCACATCTTGTAATCATCCACAAGAAACGCTCCTGCCCTGTCCACCATTCAGTTGTGGAACTACTACCACTGCTGAACTTGAATTTTGTCATTCCAACAATCACATCAGAAATAGGACAGGTATGAAATGCTGTAAGTGTGGACTGAAGGGTTGCTGCCAAGGCTCCTTGAAATGCCCCTGCCCATCGCCTGAACTCTTGCAGGACTGAGTCCATAATTTAGTATTGGTCTAAAATACTGCTTTGATCAGCCACTATGCCCTGGAGATGTCTTCTCTCAAATAAGCACGTTGAAGTGCTTAAAGCTGACCTGCATGTGACTGCAAAAATGTACCTGAGAACTACTGATTTATGAAGGTAACTGAAGAACTACTTCACTTCTAATACAACAGGCAACCACAACTCTAGATATATAGGTTTCCTCAGAGCATTTCTCAAGTAAATAAGTATCTTGGGTACACCTCCTCCAATCCAACTGTTTGTGGTCCCCACTGCCCATTATTTTATTTGGGACCCAAAACTACAGCATGTAAACATACTTCTAACTTTATAACCCTGGGATGTCCCAATTTATTTAATGGGAATTCAACTGGTCAACTTGCAAGTATCATGCTATGCATGTGTTTAAAAACGGCAGGATTAGGAGCTGCTGATCCATAATACAGCCTAGAACAACAAATCACCTTCTATCATGTAATGAAGGTCAACCAACTTGGATTCTGTGGGACTGATGGCAGCAGCAAGTTTTTAGACATAGATGGTTGTGCAACGTCTAATACAGAGCCTATGCTTTGTGCTTGTTAATAAATGTGTCTTTGTAAAATCCCTGTAAAGTAGAAAAGTAGAGTTACCCTGATTTTTCACAGATGGAAAATGGAGACACAGAGAAATTAAAGGGGAGAGGCTGTCTCTAGGGTAAGCATGACGCAAACCAGCCAAATCTTTATAGGTCAAAACTGCCACTTTGAATTGCACCTAGCAACAGATGGGAAGCCAGATTCATTCCATTATGTGTCCTTTTCAGTAAGGAGACAGAAAATAACCAGTGAAAAAAAAAAAAAATACGCCTTATTTTTGCTATTATTGTTTGTTAGGCACTGCTAGAACAGAATGTGCTGTGGAGGAGATGGAGGAGAAATAGCGATTATTGCACAAGTAACATTTACCTACAGATCTTGTAATCAAGGAGCTGCTTTTTGCACCAGTTTATTCCCAGCAGCTCTGAAATCTCCCAGATGAGTAAAGACATTTGGTCTCAGGTCCAGTGTTCGCTTAAAGGCAGCATAAACAGAAAACCAGGAAAAAGGTAAAAGCCATGCTTATCAGGCTGTTGCTGCTCTATCTCTCTCTTGCTGCCTTCTACAGTTTGCAGGGCACATGAAAAGTAAAATAAATACCCAGTTACATTTTGCTTATCATCTGACACATTTCACAAAAAAATAAAGGCATCCACTGAGGGTTTTTTCTTTTTATTTCTGTCTGCTGACAGAAGGAGTGCTTAGAATTATAGGAGATAAAATGGTTTTAAATATGTATATATTTAAGAGGTTATCTCAAAGGAAAAAATATTTTTCTGCTGTGGTTGGCTACTATCTTAGCCCCGCTTTAAACATTTATCTGATGAAATCATTGCATTCCTCAAAAGAGACGGCTCATGAATCCTCAGGTTCTTACGACTAACAAATAATTAAATAGCCCAAACTCTGCACTTCTAACAGTGAAGTGTCTGACTCATGATGCCCAGTTAAAAACCCGGCAGGTTCAGCCTGGCTGGGGTGATGCACTCTCATGTGGGAGACAGCCTGGTGGGATTTTGGCCAACCTCCTCAGCTTCGGAATCCCACACCACTTCAACCAGCCCCTGCAAACAGCGTACAGGCAGATTCATCGTGGAGCCACACTGACAGCCAGGACAAGAGCCATTAGCATTGCAGAAATTACAGTGAATTGCAGTTTTCGTTTGGTATTATTGGTATTTACAGACGTTAGGAAAAGCATCAGCTTTTTAAAACTACTTCTCGTTTGAGATTGCACGGTTTGAGAGCCTGGTTTTAAAGCTGCAATGGTGACCTCAGTTTGGACAGCAGTACAAATGCTCTAAGAATTAGAGGAGTATTTGCTAATATTTATAGTTCTTTGCTGTGAGACACCTGGATGCCATTCTAGAGACCTTCGTGAGAGGGATTTCCTGAAACTGTAAATCACACGTGTGATGGCAAAAAAACAGGTACAAAGAATTTAAATAACTTCCACGAGGTTGGTTGAACATCTGAAAGTCAGAGTCAAGTCCTTTATGCTCCTCTTCAGTGAGTTTTTATTTCCTAGTAATTTAAAAGTCCTGTTTGTTCATTCCATGGTACAGCAGTGTCAAACGCAATGTGCTGGCAACTGCTGCTATTGTTTCACTGGCATTTTGATTTTGGCATTTTGATTTTAGCATTTTGTATAGCTTAACCTGTCAAATTGCAGGGGAAGCAGGAACACAGCCAGTACTTTCCAAGAGGAATCACAACTGATGAGATCATTTCTACATGTGCCCAAAAGTAGGGGGGAAAATTACTTTTAAAATAATATTAGATTCATTCAGTCTGGAATAAGCCATATAAGGGAGAAGTAATACGACTTGTTATCACTTTACAAACTTTCTCAACAACAAGCTGATAGCTGTCATACTGATGGAAAACCAGAAGGATTAACAAGAGATGACCACAGTGATATTTTCTATCCAAAGAAACCTCTGATGTCAACCAATTTACAGTCACTCTAACGCATTTAAAACTCTCCACATTTATTCACATCATGGTCTGCAAATCAACCAACCGCTGATTTGAGCTGCTAGGAGTCTGCCACGGTGCCTCTTTTCCCTGTATGAAAAGAGGTAGCTGGTACAACAGCCAAAACTTCAGTTACCCGTGAGGACATAGTTCTAGATGCCCACTGTCTTCAGGGTGAAAAACATACGCTGTTTCTTAGTCTCCAACCAGACCTGGTTTTAACAATACGGAAGGCGGCTAAAAAAATCTGCAAGCTGAACTGAGATACAAGCTCAGGTATCCTTCAGAAATTGGTGGGAGGAGGGGAAGATCTTGAACTAGATTAATTTAATTAAAAATAACCCGCTAGCGTGCAGTTGTTGGAGGTGAGCACTAATAAGCCCCGTGAGAATTAAAAAGGCTTGAAGTCAAGGATCATAGTTTATCTGACATGGCAGAACGCCTGCCTGCCTGCTCTAGGAGGAGCTTGGCCAAATCTGTACATCCAATTCAATTTCCTAACAGGTATCCACAGAGAACCTTACAAATTATTTACAAGATAATAAAAATTTTAGCTCCATGAAGGAGACGCTGCCTTAGATGGTATCAAGATCTCTTACATCCAGCATCAGTTCAGTGTAGCAGCCAGGAAGCAATCTGTAGGAAAACACAGAAGAGAAATTTGGCCAAACTTCTTGAATCATCTGGACTTTTGAAGTGACCAGCCCAACTCTGCTATATCTCACCATGTGGAAATGACCTCACACCTTTCCATATGCCTTTGTCTTGCTTCCTAAGCCTGGCAGCAGCACCAATCTGAGGGATGGCGGGGGGAAAGAGTGGAGAATAGCAGTGCCTTTGAAGTTGACAGAAGGTCCAACAAGGGAGGGCAACTGAACAAGTAGAAGTTCAGTGGTTTCCGTGGGGTAAGAGGTACTACCCAGGATGAAGAGGAGGGATTCCGTGTTCTGCACTTTAGACGTGCCAACAGCTCACTGCCAACTAGAAGACCGATGATTATTAAGAAGAAAAGCTACAACTGCTGACATTATTCATATCCAAGCTGCACTTGTTCCAAAATCATAAAAAACTCTCACTTGCTGTGAAATGTTCATTATCAGGGATATACAATGTAGCAATAGCATAGGAGTGGAGTTTGGACTCCTGCTCCTGTAGCTCAGCCCGGGCAGGGTCAGCTCCACACGGCTCCAATCCTGCTTGGGAAGAGCTGAAGCTGAGCCACAGCAGGTGAGGAATGAACAAAGCAGGTCTCTATCAGACTTTCTTTCCCAAAAAGCATCCTCACTAGGAGAAAACATGAAAAGTAGCTGCAGAACATGGAGCCAGAGCCACTTAGTTCTGGATATTTGCAATTCTGAAAATCACTTCTATTTTGAGCCTCTCTCTGTAATAGTAATTCTCAATACACCAAGGCCATCACAGTGTATGCAATTTTGAATAAACCTCACTTAACCAATACTTAACTTGAAAACTGTGCCTTTAAACCTAAAGGTTTAAAAAAAATTGACCAGTTCTGATCCATCTGCAGTGCCTCCAAGTTGTTCAAAGTTGTGTACTATGTATCTTGAAGCTCTTAACTTGTCCAATGTAAAATGTCCAATGTAAAAGTTTTATAGTCCACTTACATAAATTGTAACATCTCATACAAATTTTAATCATTCTCCCCTTATATGAGTTCTCCTTGTAGCTAATTAAAAGACAGGGAATGATAAAATAATGATAAAAAAGGAATGATAAAATTGCTCAAACCCTTCCGGAAATCACCTCTCCAAATGTTGCCCCAGAGTGCAAATACGGACAGAACAGAAATAAAGTCAAGTCAAAATAGACACAGCAGGTCACTGGGAAATAACTTTTCTACTTATCTTACTATGTAAACATATAATGGAGAGAATCTAACACCTGGAGATCACAGTGAAAGCCTAACAGAGGTGGAGTATAGTCAATGATTCCCAACATCCGTGTCAAAGAAAGAATGCAACATTTCTTTCCATCCCAAGTGAACAGACTCTGGAGTTGTCCCTACTTCAGTACATCAAAAAACCTGAAATAAAAATACATTTGAGACTACTAAAATGCCTTAATGAATCTATGCAAGAGCGGAATTTTTCCATATTTGCTCTTATTTAATCAAGTGAAAAATTTCATTTCGCTTAAGTTTACTCTGTATGAGTAAACCAATGCACAGCAGCAGCAAGTAACTTCAGTATGTGTGTTTCACAGATCTTAATCTCTTCAATGTAGTTTTTAAATCTGCCACTTTCCTACTCTGAGGGTCCTAACAACGGAGCGCATTCATTCAGTCCTTTCCCAACCAAGCAAAACACTCACTGGGATTTCCTTTTCAAGCCTGCTAATTGAAAACATTCTGCAGCTTATTAGTCACTATACAGATTATCTGCTGACATGCAAACTCTCACTCATTCCAGACTTGTTAATTAACACGTAATTACTGATCCCACAGAGACTGGACTGCAGGTGTGATGCTCTGGGTCCTGCTCTAATAACCGTTCCTCTCGGATGCTGGCACAGATGGAATACACAGCAATTGTATTTTCCCAGAACACCATCCCACCCTCCCCAAAAGTACTCAGGCTCTGTTTTGGTTTTAGGATGTTATTTTTACTTGTTTTTTGTCTGGGTTCATTATGTCCAACATCCACCACAACCTAGCACAGAAAAGCAACAAAAATCTCTGCTCTCCCATCAGGCTGGCTCAGCAGAAGCTGGCCCAGGGCAGCTGTTCTGCTTGGTGAATTTGAATAGGAAGACCTAGAGGAAAAGAATAGCAGAGAACGAAGGGTAGAATAATAACACGGAGAGAGACAGATATGTCCAGTCATTTCTGTGACTACCTAAATGATGATCTCACCTCCTGATTTATTCAATGCAAGGCAATACTCAGTCAAGTCTTTTATACAGCATAAATTTTACCATTAAAATACTACCTTCCATTCAATTACTCTCATATGAAGCCTCATGGTATCATAACTATTCCCTCTATGTATTCTTTGGATAATGGGATGTTCAAGAAGAAACCTTTTTCAAATCTTTTTTCACTGAATTTCCTTTAAGACCTGAAATGTTTTAAAAGAGTCTTTGCTCAAGTAAGGCAAAAAGTTATCAAATAGTTAAAGTGAGAGTATAAAGGCACTGCTGTGGGAAGTAAGGTCAGATGAAATCACAAGTTTATAATTCCTTATTACCAAGGGTACACTGGTCATGGATACTAGTCAAGAACCAAGTCCAGAAGGAATTTTATTAAGCAAAGTACATTTTCCAGGGACAAGTGTATCCACATTTAAAATAACTAGGGAACTGAATTATTAAAAGCATGTAGAGTAGGCATGTAATTCTATTCTCACTGAAGGCAGAAGTAAAACTGATTGATGCCCCCAATGGGAACAGACTATACTAGGCACTTTTGAAAACTCCATCTTACATACATAGGGGTTAACAACAAACAATTTCCATATCCCTGAGACATAACTCTGATATAAACATACCAGAAGTCATGAAAATTACCACCTCAGATTGAAGCCCCAAATTTGTTGCACCATGGTTCATTATGAACCACTGAATGTGAACATAACAAATGAGCTTTCTATACTCTCTCACTACCATCTCAGAGGAAGCAAAGGATTAAACTGTTCTAGGTAGCAGCCACATTCATTTTGAAAGCTCTGGTTTCATTTACAGATTTCAGCAACAAATAAACCTTTGTAACAAGAACACTGTGCCACCATTAGGACCTTCTGGACCTGCATCAACTCATCTTTCTGTGCATTCACTGTCAACTACACTGTTAGTTTATGAATATTTTTAGAAGGAAATGGATAAGGAAAATGGTGCCAGTACAAATTGGTTAAGAGAGTCACTAATTAAATCTGGAAAGGGACTTCTGGAATTAATAAATCTTTTTTATGGGACAGAGATATTATCTAGGAAGTGGCTGTATATTTGCATCGGAGGAGAGAACAACTCTATCTAGAAGAAAAGTATAGAACCCGCCAACAGGAGGAGAAGGGAAACTGCTGCGTGATAGATGATTCAGAGATTGTCAGATCTGGTCAAGGTATTAAACTGAAACAGAAGCAGTTACTTTTATTAAACATGGCACATGAACAACTTTAGACCAACAGTGCCTCAACAGCAATGGAACTGGTAGAGAAAACTGAAGCAACGTTAGCCTTTCTGTACAGAAACAGAACAGAAATATGCTTCAACCTGGTCTTGCATACGGACATTACAGGACATACCTTTGCAAGTGCCTGTCTTCAAAAGACTTGGCATGCAAAGACTAAGCAATAGTATAGGTCACTGCTCAGTCATCATATAGCTGCAACCTTCTGAAATTTTAACAATTCTTGACAAAATCCAGGTTTGGCCATGGTCCATGGTCACTACCTGACCCTGACCTTGCCAATTGCTCTCCCTACCAGGGACTTGAGAAGGGCCTGTTGACAAGTTCCCATCAGCAAAGGTTTTAGAACAGACTCTATGCCATCTACCTCACACATGAATGTGCTGGTATCAATGGACACGTGATGCACTGTAGGTAAATTTATGCACTTGAATTTTATGATAATTCCTACTTCAGCTACAAGAAAGACTTTTTATGCAACTCGGTACCTAAAGTGAACTGAAAAAAAAAAGCTAAATCTGAAGAAGGGAAATATAAGATAGTTGTTCACAAAGTGATGATAGGTGGGAAAAAACAGATTTATATAATCAGTGATTAAGGTGATGTATTCAGCTTGACAGTAGACACTTTATGTGAACTGCTCCACGCAAGTCAGCTGAAAGTACTGCCTACAGAGCAGAAATTGGAGCAAAATCCAGCCCCTCAAGAGTTAATGCAATTCTATAAGAATGAAGCAAATTCTGCTTCTGACCCTGTGATACATCAGTCTTCATCATCTTTAAGTGTCCTGACCTCTTCCTCCTAGCAGAATGATGAAAGACAGCTACTAAAGCTACTCTATTTCAGATCTCAGCTTCTAGGAAAGAGGCAGTTGTCATCCTTTCTGAATAAGAAAACATGGAAAAGAATTACCAGAAAAAGTCACACTCAACCACATCTATAAAAGGGTTCAAAGGCTTTTTCGTACCTGGATAACATTGGAACAGGCTTGTCAGGAGAGCACCAGCACCATACAGTGCTGCTGAGCAGCTTCCAGCCCCTAGTTTGCTGCTGAAAAACCCAGACAAGAAATGGTGGAAGGAAACAAG
The DNA here is from genome assembly GCF_001431845.1 of Calidris pugnax. Taxonomy (NCBI): domain Eukaryota; kingdom Metazoa; phylum Chordata; class Aves; order Charadriiformes; family Scolopacidae; genus Calidris; species Calidris pugnax. The sequence continues at coordinate 3,167,839 of NW_015090793.1, read as the reverse complement.
TCAGGTGCAGCCTTACTTCTCTTTACTTTGCTGACACCGTTATTCACAGGTCTGAAAGGGCCCCTCTACACTTCCAGCTCCAGCACTCACATGGGATTTTATAAACATTCTTCTACCTTAATTTAGTTTCAAAAAACATTAAAATAAGCTCATCAGCCTTAAGGGAAGATGACAAAGAGACTGTCTACCCACAAACAGAATCACATAATGATGTTTGCAGCACACACTCTTAAACCTGTGTGTTCAAGTAATATTTTGTACACTTTCTCCTGGAAATCGTAATGCTAATATAAAAGTATCCCTTAGAAGGGGAGGAAAACAGATGGCACCAAAAAGAAAAAGCAAGCACATTTCTGTCTTCTAAAATAAGGCCAGAGAGGACCTGAGCTGAAAATGAAATATTTATGGAGGGTCCTCAAGTCAAAACCACTTTTATAAGTGAAAAAGAGGAAAAACCTAAGTAAATGATTGATTAGAAACTATTTGTTCTTTAATCTTCTATCATCTCTTCTTTATCTGTTAACCTCAGAAAAAGAAATGTGCTATATTGTTTATGTGAAAATTTCTTTTTCCTGAGATGATATTCATCTCTGGAAGAGTTACAATGAAGCTTGGTCAGTCTGGTAGTTCTGCTCAATAACTAATGGAAGGGAAATCTGGAAAGGAAAAAAAAAACAAAACAAAACAAAAAAACAGAACCAACCCTTGCCTTTACCCAGGCTGGGGTTGTTACCTGAACTGCTGTTCATAAGACAGAGAGGCTTGCCTTAATTAGCTATTCTTTCAGTCTTAATATTTACAGATCACTACAGTACCACAGAAATCTTTCAATATTAAATACACAATTCTGACTCATTGCAAGACACTTCCTGACTGTATGTGCTCATTCAACGAGTTCCTCGGCAGAGCCCTCCCTTTTGAACTAGCACGGTGCACAGACGTTATTACAGAGTCTATGAACACAGTGGCAGAAATAATGAATTGAAATTTACATCAAATGTAATCTCATTATTTTTCTGATCATATCTGATTTTGACTGTTTAAATGCACTAATAAAAAATATCCTATTACATAGCATTAAAGATCCTATCTTGGTTAATTTCCTAAAAAATACCATTCCAGCTTACTACTTCATCTTGATTTTATATATCTTAATTTTAAACATATAGTACTTGGATTTGAAAAGAAATTTAATCAAAGAAACAGAAAACCTGAGCATTGTCCTAAATTGTTTAAGTTTCAAAAGAGTTCTCTAGATTTCTAGTTACTTGCTTCCCCACACACTCTGATAGACAGGACACCAGAGACCCAGACAGACAGAGAAGACGATGTGACAGTGTGAAGCCTGATGTCCCCAAACTACCAACAGAGCAGGTCCAGCATGCCCAGCTGTGAGTCTGGAAGGTTACCTCAAGGGTCTTCGACAGAAGAGAGCTTGGTTTGGCTCCCACAGCTCATGTGGCATCATCAGATTGCACAGCTTTGTAAAGCAAGATAAATGCACGTGAAGGAAGGACATGGACCTGTTGGAGCGGGTCTAGCGGAGGACCACGAAAATGACCAGAGTGCTAGAGCACGTCTCCTATGTGGATGGGCTGAGAGAGCTGGGATTGTTCAGGCTGTAGAAGAAAAGGCTCCAGGGAGACCTTATAACAGCCTTCCAGTACCTGAAGGGGGCCTACAGGAGAGATGGGGAGTGACTCTTTATCAGGAAGTGAAGCAATCGGATGAAGGGTAATGGTTTTAAATTGAAAGAGAAGAGATTTAGAGTAGATACTAGAAAGGAATTCTTTACTGTGAGGGTGGTGAGACACTGGAACAGGTTGCCCAGTTCCATGGTGTCCCATCCCTGGAAGTTCTCAAGGCCAGGCTGGATGGGGCTTTGAGCAACCTGGTCTAGTGGGAGGAGTCCCTTCCCAGGGCAGGGGAGTCAGAAATCAATGGATTTCAAGGTCTCTTCCAACTCTAACCATTCTATGATTCTAATTATACTACGGTCTTAATGCTTACTTCAAACCACCCAGCCAACTGGGAAAACAACAACACTCTACACCAGCTTGGGCTGTATGTAACTAAAATGACTGGATTCGAGTCAATGGAAGGATGCCTGCGCTCCTGACGTCCAGATTCCTTTTTCTTTTTCAAATTAAGCACTGTGTCAACAAACATACTTTAGACTGCTTTTTGACACTGCTGGGAAACAAGGTGATTTGGGAGCACTGTTTCACCTCGCAGAGAGGAGCCCAGCTCAAATCTTTTAGCAGAATTGTGTAAATAACAGAAATGCTACCGGTTACGGAGAGTCGGCATTTCCACCTGCTGACCTACATGGTACAGACTTCAGCCCCTGAACAATTCTTTCCAACCTGAGTCCCTGGTTTGTTTTGTACAGCTACACAGAGCTACACAGAGGTGATCACTCCACGTGAACACCTCTCCAGAAGACCTTCCACTGCAGTACAAGGTGGTTGGTTGTTGGTTTGTGTTTTTTTTTTTTTAAAAAAGGTATTTTTAAATATTCAGTAATAGCTCAGAATCAATTACAGATTGAGTTAATATCTTTAAGATAAATGGAAGTTATCGTATTAATGTAATAGAATTTGGACCATATGCTGAGGGTGCTAAAACTAGGCTCACACATTTCATTAAAGAGCCTAAACATATGGCTTTTTTTTTTTTTAAAGTGCTCGATCTGCAGCAACTTCCAGTGATTTGATTACAATGAATGTAGTCCTAGAAAGTTCAACATTTTTGAAAAACATCAAGGTATATAATTTAAACTTCCAAACACAGGCTTTATGGGATTTGCAAAGAAAATTCAAATAAATACCTATGTAATTAATTTATGGGATTTGGAGAGTACCACGGGAACAATTCTACTACAGATTCTTCATTTACAAACCGGTGGCTGTAATCCACTGAGGTTTATTAATGCACTAGGAAAAACACAGGAACACTTACTCCCACGCACTATTCATTATTGTCTCAAATTCACGTTACCACAACTCTGTGATCCTTATGCACACTCTAAACCCACAGCCAGGTAATCCCACGCAGCTCAAACCTCTTACACTGAGATTTAAGGTAGATTATGTTGCTGGGCTTTCGCTGCTGTGCCTCAGATGATGCATGGTAATTTATTAAGCTGTAATAAACTGCTTATATGAGTCTGAGCCCTAAGTTTCTCCAGAAGATATGGGCACTTCACCGAGAGTCATGGAGTTACAATCACTTAAGAAGTCACCACTTACCAACCGTACTGTGTGGGTACTTATATTAAGCATCTCTACAGGCAGTTAAAATCAATTTGCTTTACCTTCCAATTAGAGTCACTCCATACTCAGTTGTGTCCATACCATAAACAACGTAATTTCAAACCGCATTACTGAACCTCATGCCGTCACCCTTAAAAAAACCAACTAACTCAGGTAGGTGTAATTTCCATAAGTAAACATTCAAATGCAATTTAAATTGATGTAACTGGTTTTAAAACAATATACAGTTCTGCGTGGAATAATATGCATCCATTTAAATACATCCATTTCTTTTTACCCATTCTTGAACAAAAGTAAATTTCAAACTAAATTTAGAAGCACTTAAACTGCTAGATAAACATAGCAGAGCTCTGAAATACCCAATTAGTTTCACATAGCTTCTTGGATCTTTAAGGATTAACAACCATAATAATTAGCAAGGAGTCAAACAGCAACTATCCACGTTATTCTTTAAATCATATTATTATATATACAATTTTATAGGGGAACCTGCATTATACTGACATAGGAGACGAAAGCTAATCCAGCCAGGAAATGTTGAATTAAATTTAAAAATCCTTCAGGAACTGCCTGTTAGTCATTTGCTCTAAGGCTTGTATATAACACACCATTCCACGATTTCAATAGTGCAAACAGCAAATCTACAATTTTAAATTGGTACACCTGCAAATAAACCAGGAAAGCTAGATATTTTTACGAGAGCCTGTGGATTTCTGCTCCACAAGCACTGACAATACTGTAAAAAGTGAGTGGTTCCAGAGCTACTTGCCCGTAAATTTACATTTGTTATCGTTCCAGAAGGAAAACACTAAACCTAGAGAAAGTGTAGGCAAATCCATGACTTCCACAAGAAACATGAACATCTGCTCTTTTCTAGAAGAGCTTTTATCAGCTGCAGACCTGGAAACAGGAAGAGAATTTGGAACCAAGAGCTCTCTAACATTTCTATGTAAACTATCAAAATACAGTGCCAGTGGTACCCAGCAGCACTTCTCAACTGGATGCTGCAGTCAGTGCTGCTAAAAAAAGGTCCATGAGGGAGAAGTTGGAAAGTGAAATGTTTGTTATTTATTTAGCACCTGTATAAGCAGCAACTGATGCTTTATCAAAGCAAATGTCCAGAGTCAAAGCTGAATTTATCTAGTAGCATCCAACTGCTGTAAAAGGGTATCTATCAGATTGTCTTGGGGTAACATCCAAATGCTGTAAAAGGGTATCTATCAGATTGTCTTGGGGATATTAAAAATGATTATGAAACAAAAATCATTGTCATTTAAGAGCCTTCCTTGGGTGGAAAGGAAGAATGACAGAAGCCTGCACACAGTATAGCTAATAAATGCCTAATTCTTTTCAGAATTGAGGCACAAAGTTATAGATTTAGAAAGTATTCCGGTTTATAATATTTAAACAAGGTTTTGAGCTGTTAATCTGTTGTACCTAATCTTGTCTCTCTGTAAGACAAGGACCATAATAATGAACTGCAACTGAGCTTACCATCTTGAAATTATTTTAAATGTTACTCAATCCCTAAAGATTATAATAGAGCAGCACATATTTCCTTATGCTAGTCTAGATCCTGGTTAACAGGATACCAGGCAAAGACTGCCTGCTTTATCAGAAAAAGCAGGAGAATATCTCCTGGATTTTGGCAAAAGATCTGTCCAGAGTTCTTGGAGTATAAAACTATTTGCAAAGCATCTGCAAGTATCCTACAGACTGCAAATTAAAATTCCTGACTTTCTCAGCTCTCCGGAATCCAATAAAAAGTTGAATGCTAGTAAAAGAGGAAGCAAAATGAGTATACTGTCTAAATCATTTCTATCTCTCCTCAAACTGTATGGACATGTAAATCCATAGTTTGGGTGAATACTTCATTATTCTATAAATTTTTTTTTTAAACAAGTGTTAACGCAAAATCAGAGGAATTCTAGAATCCAGGTGGAATCATGGCTGAATCCGGAGAATATAATAACAGTGAGGATATGACACAGAGCACATAGACAATGAACAGTTTTCTTTGTACCTGCACAGCCTGTGCCTGTCACTCCAGTGTACGGAGACCTATGGAAAATGCTATTTTTAAGAATTATCCAAGAGCCTTGTTTCAGCACTGTCAAGAGTTTGCGAAGTATATGTCCCAAATTACTGAACTCCTAAATGTGGTTATATGGCATTAAACCCCAGAATCCATGTGTGAGAGGCACGTAGAGAGCGCAGTGGCACCAGCAGCAGGGAGCTGTTACTCCCCCATCTGCTGCGGAACACGTCAGGTAGCCAAGGCACAGGAAAATGAGTATTGATGAATCTATGTAACACTTCCTTCAAGTGATGGCAAGTTAACGCACAGGTCCAATCAAGGCTTTCAACATGCTAAAATAAAATCAAAGCAGGGCCATGAGGTACTAAATATAGCTCCAACTCTAAACTTTCTGAGAAATGTTACTGTATAAGAAAATTGATTTACCCTAAAACAGAGTCTGGAGCTAAATCTGATCTTTGGACACCTGCCTATCAAGCCACATTTTAACCAACTGCCTCCAGTGTTGTAGTCCATGTCTTTAATTTCTCCTTAAAATGGCTATTATGACAACTACTATCAATTCGAAGCTGGCAGTACAACCCACAGTCTGGTGTTATTAAAAAAAAAAAACCACATAAACAGGATTATGTACTAGATCATGCTACACACCCTGACAGCATTTGCTGAAAAATTATGGCATTCTAGCTTTGAAAACACTGTAGCACGTGCGTTCTCACAGACGCATACATTGATGAGCTCATATGCATGCACACGCCGTGCAATGGCTCTTGTGTATATAAAAACGTGTGAATATTCACACTGTAAGGGAGAAGGACAGCACGGAGCAGTGCTTGAGCTGCGAGTGAAATCCCCTGACTGAGGTTTTTAGCAACAGACCAAGTCAAAGAAAAGTGAATGAAGAAAAGAACAACTACATCAAATCTGCAGTGCGGGCAAAGCAATTTTCACTTGGAAAGCACTACATTAGGCTGTAGTATTTTTTTTATATATACTTTTTTTTTAAATTAGGAGGAGGTAGAAGAGCTCAGCAGGCTTGTGGCAGAACCCCTGCTTTTGTCCCAGCCCCAGCCACAGCACGGTGAGGTTGGTTGCTGTTCCCAGCTGAGTGCCTTCCCTGGCCGTGTTTCAGAGCCCGCGCCTCCCGGCCAAGGCTCCCGCTGGCTGGGTGATGGATTTGGGCTGGCATTTCTCCTGCCAGGCCTGGCCCCCTCCGACGGGCACTGAACTTTAGCTACAGCTGTGGTTAAAGTCTCAGGGCATTACGCACATCTGATCAGATTGATGATTACAAGTGGAAGAGGAAGGAGGGGAAGGGAGAGAATAGAAATCAATGACTTGACTTACTGTAGCAAGAAAGAACCAATTATTCAGCAAATCTGCCTTTGCTAATTCTGTCACACAACCTCATCTATTAAAGTTCCATCATTATTTGAATTAACTGTTGCTGTCACAGCAATAATATTCACAATCAGCCACTCACATTCTGCAACTACCTACCTTGTATTAGAACCAATCTAGTGATACCGCCTGCATCTAATGAACTGGTTTGTAGTTTAATTATAGTGCTTACCAGATAATTTATTAGACAGCAATAAAGTTCAGATTTACTTCTCACGCAATATTGCTGCATTATTAGAAGATGTATACACGAAGCTACATTTTGCTCTCAATTACACAAGTATAAATCTTGAGCAACTCTACTGAAGTCAATAGTTATTTTTAAATTGACATGCAGCTACTTTGCATTCGAAAATCTGTAATAAAGAGAAGCGTTTTGTTCCCTGTACAAGCATTACTTAGAGCACTCCAGGTGGTTACTTTGATAATGATACAGAACATTTCTGTACTGTTGAAATAAATGGCAATCCTGTTACCGAAAGTGGCTTTGTATTACAGAAGGAAATTAACTAAATATTTAGTGCAAGAAGCAGCATTCAGACCACTCCTGGTACACAGTAAAAGATGATTAACTAAAAAGGAAAACTGCACTCAGAAAGGTAGATTTCGTTCACCTTAAACCAAACTTACTGAAATATATATTAGGAAGCAGAAGCTGTTTTATTAGAATCTGACTTTGAGATCAATTAAGGTATTAACAATGCTAACAGTATATTCATGATTGATTTTTGCATACAAATAGGAATAAATAAAAAACAATTAAATAGAAAGAGAAACTATAAGAAAAAAAACATTATTTATAAGACAATAATACTATATGTTTTAGTCCTAAGGTGACACAGGAATAAAAAACAATTAAATAGAAAGAGAAACTGTAAGAAAAAAACATTATTTATAAGACTATAATACTATGTGTTTTAGTTCTAAGGTGACACAGAACCCAAACTCCACTGTTTTCACAGTCTGAACCTGAACAAACTCAACACTAACACATGAAACTTTATTTTTTATTCAGAGCAGTGGTGGACTTTTATAGCTGTTTTGATCACATGTAAACATGTAGCAGCTTGCAATCTATCTGATTTCTAACTAAACAGTGGCATTTAATATTGAAGACTGTTTCTGATCATATCTCAGTGGTGAAAGCTGAGCAGGGAATTACTGTGAAAGCAAGAGAAATCCTAAACTAGCCTTATAATCCCACTTTGGGATGTATGGCTTGGGAATGTCAGAGAAAGCCCGATTCGCTTCTCTATCGGTTCTCCTTTCAGTAAAATGGGGGTTAGAATACTGACTGTTAACTTATATTGAGGGAGGAGATTATGTTCTGCATGGTTTTTAAATAATTCTGACCTGTTAAGTGGCAGGCAGAGTCAAATATAACAGATTCATATTTTTCAGAGATCTTGCAAAATGCAGGCTCTATTCCTGGGGATCCAGACCTTGAGCAGATGTAGAAGAAGCAAATCCAAACCATTGCACTTCCCCAAGCCTATGCTCCATATTTACAAAAGGGAAATACTATGATTTCCTTCACCTACTGCTAATACTTGTATATTTAGGCTGCAAACCTATTCACAATGGTTTCTCAAGTCGTTTCTGTAACAGACATGGAACTAATTTATGGTGGGACATCAATTCCAACATGTCACCAGTATTAAAATAACTAATTACAAAAATAGTAAAATGGGTTCTTCTCAATGCTGTGTGGTGTTTGTTAACGTTGGGAAAACACAATAAAATACACTAATTTTAAAAATTTAGGAAGTATGAAATTCCTAAACTTTTAAAAAAACATTACACGTTCTTTCCCATGGCTTGCTTTTAACTCTCCACTTCCATTATTAATGAAGAAGAGCCTTTTGGCTAGAAGATCTCAAAGCCCACAGCAGCTTCCATTGTATCAGTAACTTCAGCCCAAGCTGTGAAACTTTTGAAGCCAGAATGACTTTGAAGTAGCTGGAGTTCTGGAAGAAAAATGGTTTTTACCTAAAATTTGAAATTTTAGAAAGGATAAACTGAAGAAAAATCCAAATGGCATCCAACCTCTGCCCCAGGCCTTGAAAGCCTGAGTTTTATTTCTCAAACACTGTCTTTTCTCTGAAGCTGACTTTCTTGTCAAACTGGAGTGCCTTCAAATGGTCTGTGCACCTGCCCACATGGCAGGTAAAGAACAGACTGCTGGCTTTAACCTGCTTACCTCTACATGGATTTCTATTCCATACCATCCTGTATGTGTTGGAAATGGCAGAAAGGCCTTGGACAAAATAGGAGGAAAGAAAAATTACAGAAAAGAGAACTGGAAAATACTTGGTTGGTGGGGGAAGGAAGTCTTGTAGGTATGCACACATTCACACACACAAAATCAATACTAACTTATTTACATTTCAAAGCTGTAGCTGATAGGAAACCAGAAAGATTTCTGTCCTGAGGTCTTAAGTCAGCCTACTCCAGAGTTAGGGGCGCTTTGCCAAGTCAGATCTGAGTTTGGATTTCTGATATAAACAAAAGCTCAGGAGCTGGGTTCAGCAGCAGCAGAAGAAACATCTGCCACACGCACATCTTCAGCCTGCATATGCACCATGTCAGACTCCCTACCTCTTTAGCCAAATTCCCAAATGCCTTCAATGTAAATTTCATTCTCTGAAGTCATATAGCATTAAAAGGATAATTAATAAAAGCAAAATAGATTAATCAATAAAAGTAAAATAGATGAGAAAGAAATGAGAGATAGAAGAAAATGCGTGTGGGGGAGGATTGTAGAGTTCATTTTCACCTCTCAGTGTCACTCAACCACATATGCACACTGAGAAAATGGCAAGGAGGGCACTTGCAGACCACTGAACACAAAAGAAATCTAATGAGGAGGGTCAAAAAGAAATGAAAACTGTGAATTCAGTCTATGTTTCTATCTCCCACCACTGATTCCCTAGAAGTATACCAGCCCTGGTGAGATGACGGTTGGCACATCATGGTCAGGTTGTACACCTAACCCTGCTGGACCTTCACTGGAGAAAAATTATTTGATTGGTTTTTATCATTGTAGCTTAAGCTCCCACACATGAAACCACAAAAATTCCGTTCATTCATCAATCCCTAAAAGCCACCTATATATTGCAGTTGGCAAGAAGCAGCCAAGTATTCAAGAAAACCAGTTATTCATGCCGCTCGTCTGCCTTGAATTTATATATTGATCTTCCGTGTGAAGTGACCACATGGCTTTAGCATGCTCCAGTCACCAGTGATCTGTGTCAAATCATTTACAAAAATGCAATGATCAAAGGTATTATTGATCTTTCTCTTCATGCTGAAGGAAAATTCTTGTCTTTTCTTTTCCGAACTCCCCCACCTCTTGCTACCTCTCCCTTTAGGCTGCCAGCTCCTGGCATTTGTCACAGACAGAAAGCATACATCGAGAAATAAAATGCCTAGAGAAAGCCAAATAATGTCTTATTTAAAATGCTGGAAAGTGTTGCAGCATCATATCAAATGCAATATATATGTAACCTCATATTGATACTAATAAATGAAGTAGGACAAATTGGAAGTGCATACAAAGCAAGCAAAAGCTTCCCCACGCTGCCCCATTGGCTTTTCCTTCACTGAGTCCACCTCTGTACTGGTCTCTGAGCTCTTCCAAACCTCTCCCCAGTCCCATGTGTGCAAGACAGATTTCAATGATGAGCCCAGTTCCACTTTCCTGCAGCAATCCAGCAGACCTCAATAAGTATTACTCTGACCACGGCTGAACGAAGCTAGAGAATCTCTTGGTTTGAGCTTCCTACTCCACCACAAACCCCAGCAGCCGTGGCTGTTACTGGACTCCCCAGTAACAGCCATATGCAACGTTAATATTAATGGCCAATCAATACCTCTTCATTTATTTTTCACCTATCTGCAGTTTAGGCTTCACCTAAAGCAAACCCAAGAAATACATATGGTCAAGTTCCCAAAATCAAGTTAGAACCTGTTTCTGAAATATTTTGGTACAACAGAGATATTAATGACAAAAATATGTCAGCCTTCAAGATTAAAAGAGAAAACAATTCAGTAAGAAACAGCTTTGGGTTTTTTGGCATTAGTCTGTTACACACACATACAAGCTGTATTTGAGTTACTTAAATACAAGATGTTGATCACTTTGAAAATGTCATAGTTTTTGTATTCTAGAAACTTTTTTTGTCAGAATTGTTGGACTTGCTGTCATTTAAAATATAAAGCTATTTAGTGGCAATAGCAGCAGCAGATATACTTTGTGTGAGTTTTGCATACTGTCTCTATCTCGATTTAAGCCATACTGAATTTAACTATTTTAACGACAACTGCTCTCTCCAGGAGGTCACTCAGCAACGTTTGTCTGCAGGGAGAGACTGCAGCTGAGGCAACAGCACCAATACAGTTTTCTTCATTTCTACTTCATAATTTAAGGAGGTACCTTCTTTCACACACTTTACGTGTTAAATATCATGTGAAGATACCACTTATTTGACTGAAAAAAATACACAGCACAAGGCAGGCCTATATTACAAATTTACTAATTTTAATTTAAGTTACTGAAGACCTCTTCAGAGGTTCTGTTGTTTTAATTCAGCCACTAGTTTCTACTCCCTCATAAAACAGAACGGGTCAAGCACAAATCCAGTACACAGCAGCCTGTATTCTGCATGTGTAATTATCTTTACATTCCGTGAGTTTGATAAAAGGACCGTGTCAATCAATCCGACCGATACCTTGGCAAATCTGGAAGACCATCACAGAAGTCACCACCCCTTTTTCTTCAAAAATTCTGTACACACCTGCAATGTCATGGACCCAGTGGGTGTGCAGAGCCTAACGGGGACACACGGCAAAGGATCGACCACTGTAAGCACGATGAGGATGGGGTTTCTGGTCCCAGCCTATATACAGTTTTAGTTTTTTATTTTGACAAGTATCCCATCCTACCAATAAAACAATAACCTCTCTCCTGAAATGGAAAACAAACAAGTGTACTTTTGCAATTATTCTGTGTACCACAATATAATAAAATAAACATTCAAAAAAAAAAAAAATCCCAGCACATTACTTACTGCCAAACTAACACTGAGCAAACACAGAAACAATGACAGCAGATATGCAATAATTGTTATTTTCTACTCAGGCTCATCACACTAAACTTCTGCCAAACATTAATTTTCAAAGCTTAAAATTCTTGAAAAGCCAGAAGCACTTTGGAGACTTTTCCTATTCCTCTGGATATTGGATTACGCTATGTGCATGCAACTGACCCTGACGACTGAAAAAAAAAAAAAAAGTATTATTTATGCTTGAGTAAGACCAAAAGTGTATACAGTAAACATTTCTGACAAGATCAGGACTATTCCCACACAAGCATCCTGTGGAATTGGAGTGGAAAGGGAGAGCTCATCTTCAGCTCTTGTTCAGAGGCTAGAAACTATGCCTAATCCTTCCCAGGGCAGAGGAAAGCAGCAGGAGTGGAAAGCTCTGGAGTCAAATGCTGGCCCCAATGTTTTCAGATGAGTCAACATTTCATCTGACACTGAATATGGGAGATTTATTTTATAAGGAAACATAAGGAAGGGAGAGCACAAAGCAAGTCAAGAAATGCAGCTTCAGAATGTGATTGCCGACAACCAACCTTCCGAGCCTGCAGGACCCTCCAGAGTCCAAAGGTGTTTTATTACTCTTGATCACCTGGCACCTAGGGGGTGATGGGAAGTAATACCTTGAATAAAATATAGATGCCCGGAGTACACATGGAGAATTGTTTGGCTTAAGACACTACTCAGTGCGACTGAAGATCACAGAGTTCAGGTTTTACCAAGCAAGGCACACATTTGACTCAGCGAGCATTATTCAGCATGTCATGGTAGTATTTGAGTATAAATCTACAGTAACTCTATTAGAGGTGCTAGAATAACACCAGTTTAGAAAGGTGAGATTTAGAAGAAAATTGGGCAAACAATCTTCTTGCTTTGTTTTGCATGGACTAATTAACAATAACTGCAAACTGCACTAATGAGGCAGGCTTTAAGTGTAGGCAACAAAAAACAACCTCTTAAACAATTCCCTGTCTAAACATTAGGTCTTCCCCAAACTTAAAAATACATTCCATACCAATTTATTTTAATTACCCGTAAGCAACAGGGGGGAAAACCACTCACATCTTAGTCATTTAAACCCAAATTTCACTAGTACACAGATGAGTTACAAAGACCTCCATAACACGGCTCAGGATGGAAATGCCGACAAGCTGTTGAATGTAACGATGCAACAGAGAGATTAAATTTACCTCACAAACCATTTGAGTCTGGACAGAGACAGATGGAGAAAGTGTATCAAATGTTGGCATTTCAGGGGGAAAATTTGAAATAGTGAAAACATAATTACAAAATCAATTTAGGAAGCATAAAATCTACTAAGGTCTGAATCCTCTAGTCCACAGAGGTCTCAAATGCAACTTCTGAAGGATCAATGCTACAATTTAATTGTGCAGATATTCTGAATATGTATATTACAAGTAATAGATGTTTCTACCCAGCTGCTCTGTACCCCATGAAAAGGGAGCCGAGCCTCATTGTCCAACCACAGGACCTGGCTTCAAACACTGGCTTCAAATCCTGGCTCTGATTCCACTCCTTTCTGAGACTCTGAGAAAATTTAACTCCTAATGGCCCCGTATTGATGCTGACTAATCCTGCACAAACCCTCTGATGGATGAAGATTTAACTAATGAATGAATTCTTTCAGTGCATGCAATTTAATCTGATGCTACTTTCCTCTTGTCCACGGGGATAGCAGAAATTCACCCACTAAAAGTTCTCCCCTCTCCTCCAAAGAGAGAGTCTTGAGCAGGCACAAAGTCACCATCTCAGCTCTACCCAACTCCTCTCCCCCTCTCCTCGAGACAACTCAGACCTGGCAGACAGCACGTTACCCTGGCTGCTTCATCACACAGGTACAAGTTCGGGCAAACCAGGAGCCAGAGGACTGTCTCCCACGGGAGGGACCCCACACTGAAGGAATGGAAGGGTGTGAGAAGTCCTCCCATTGAGGAGGAAGGTACAGCAGAAACAAGGTGTGATGAACTGACCACAACCCCCATTCCTGTCCCCCTGTGCTGCTCAGGGAAAGGAGGTAGAAAACTCAGGAGTGAAGTTGAGCCCAGGAAGAAGGGAGGGGTAGGGGGAAGGTGGTTTAAGATTTTTTTTATTTTTTTTTTTTATTTTCCTCCTCTGATTTGATTGGTAATAAACTAAACTAATTTTCCCTAAGTTGAGTATGTTTTACCCATGATGATAATTGCTAAATGATCTCCCTGTCCTTATCACAACCCACAAGCCTTTCATTTATATTTTCTGTAGCAGGTGAGCACCTGCCGTCCAGCCAGGGTCAACCCACCTCACTCACTCAGAGGATGTTCACCATCTGGTCAATATCTTTATTTTCATGTTGCTAACAACTCATCAAGTAATGATAGCAGCTACATCTGACTCTTCCACCTATTCTTTGCCTGAAATTACAGGATGTGACCTGCACAGTACATTTCTGTACAGAGAGAAGCGCTAGCAACAACACAGCCAACTCCACACAACATTAAAACCAGGTGAAAAATGTACCTCCTCCAGCACCGACCTCGGCTCTCAGCAGAACACCCCTTACTTATCAGTGAAGAGCTGCCCACCTCACAGAAACACCCTTCCTCCTCTTCTCCCTGGCTTGCAATTAGCATCCTTGGTAAAAGCTACAGAAGAGATCAGGTACTGTTGGGCTCAAAATTTCCTTTTCCCAAATGAAGGTTTCTTCAATAAGTAGGTTGCAGCAATATAACCAATACATTCTTCAGGTGACAGAGGGGACACCAAGACACTGCTGTGCGTTTTACTGGCTGGTTGGGGATGAGGTGGGAATTAGAAAAGAGAGGAGAGAGGCACATGCAGAGGAGCAATGAGGATGCCCAGCTGCATGCATTTACAAGCCAGCACACAGCTGTCAAATGGTTCACAGAAGCTGACATGGCAGATCTGGCTGTCCCACACACTGAACTGGATTCTGCGGCTCTTCTGAACCGTCCCCTTGAAACGGTCAGCCTTTCCCTGCAACGCTTCTGGTGCCTCTGGCTCAGCATGTAGGATGAATCTCACAGCCATAGAGGAGAGACTCACAAAGCTGCCTGAGAATATGTTTCATAGATTCTGACTTTAAGAGCAGGAGGACTGCTGTGATATCTCATCTGACTTCACCCCTGACAGAATGAAGCATATAAATCCCAGAAATCTTCCAGTTCCTTCCAGCGCATCTTTTAGAAAGCTGTCCTACCAACCTGAGCCATCAGGAGGTGGAGATAGAGCAGCATTCCCTGATGAGACATTCCTATGGATAACACCCTGTTAAAATCCTGTGTTTCTACCCTCTGTTTGAATTTGTCCAGCTTCGCTTTCAGGCACTTGATCTTGCCGTGTCTTTGACACCTGGATGGAAGATCCCTCTACTCTCAAAAACTATTCCCTGTCTGGGTAATTATAGTTGTTACACCACTCAGAAACATGCTAGATGTTCTCCTTCTACCATAATAATTTAACAAGTAGAACTAGTCACTTTTTTTCCAAAGTAGGTGTTTGTAGACAAAAAAGGACTTCTCCATAATTAAAAATATGAAGGTAGGGAGGAGAGGGAATTTTGGAAGAGAGGTTTGGAGATTTTATTTAATTATGTTGATGAAACCTATAGGTCTCCTCTTTTTTTCCTCCAGAGTTGTTTTTTTTTTTTTTCTCCTTCTCCTAAAACTTTCCACATCCTATCATTACTCAGTAGTGAAATCAAAAAAGAGGGAGGCATCTAGATGGAAATGGCATTTAAAATTCAAACTCTTAATTATAAAACCAGAAAACTTAAACATTTATGTTGATATTTTCAAACTTAAAATAGTGTAAAAACTGAATGCAGTTTCCTTTTCTCTGTTTAGGCAACTCTGTATCTTGGCAGGTTACAGTCTCCCATTAAAATTATACTCGTGAAATTAAAATACATAAAAATATATATTTGAATGAGCATTCTCCTCTGCTACCCATCCTCTCTAATGCTCTTTGCCTCCTCTCTAAGTTTTCCTTCTATTTTCATTGTCTCTGAGCTCTTACAGTAAGTTCTTTTGTTGTTTTAAGACACAAAGAAAAAAATTCAAATGTCACTGAAGGAAAAATGTACATAGAAAAACAACCCTGAGCAGTATAAATTTATTACTTCTAGCTGTATAACAAGATGACCTTATTTGCAATATATCATATTCATTGGCTGTTACATAGTGTCTTTCTGAAATCTGTTAATTCTGCAATAATGTCTTAATAATATCAAACAGTGTGCCATACATAGCATATATATTATCTTATGTATTGAAATAACTTTTCATTACAGCATTTCCTAACTCCTACATCCCCATTTGACAAACACTTAAACAATTTTTACCTCGTATTTTAAAGTATGGCTGACAAATGCAGAAGATGAATACTTGGAGGAAAACAGGGGAATACGAATGAGTATACTTTTTATCTATGACATTGCATTTTTCTGTTTTCATTGTTCACAGAGCTAATACAGCCTGGGGAAGACAGTGGTGATTCAAAATGCAGCTACTGATAGAAGCAAATAATTAATAATGGCACATTCTTTTTTCCAAGCATCTGCTCCCTTAAATCAGAATATTTTTAAAACTAAATTATATTTTAAATATGAGTCGTACCAGAAAGCTAATCAGGGGAAGAGAGCCGGTTTTATTTTTCCTGTTTCCTCACCCAGCAAAATTGCCGTTTGTTTTCTCTCAGAAAAAAAAAAAAAAAAAAAAAAAAAAAAAATCGCCTTCCTGCTTACAGTAACAGGAAGAAAAGAGCTTGATTTTCCAACCCAAAATTAAATTTTAAGACCAAAAAGCAGAAGGAGGGAATAAATACGAAGCACCACAAGACATTTTTGCAGTAACCTTCTGAACCATACACACATTTTTCTGACAACAAACCTACCCTAATCTAGAATAGAGGTTGACAATGATGTTCCTGTGGTCACAACACTCCATTATATCAAGCAAATAAATATTTCTTTTATTCATAATGCCCTTGTGTTTTGTTGTCCAAAGTCACTCAGGTGAATTTACTGAATATATTTTCACAACAGTAGATCAATTGGAAAGACTTAGGAACACATAATTATTCCATATCATTGCGTTTTACTGCTGTGATGGGATAAAGTTATCCAATGGTGGGGAAGGGGGGAAGATCCATTCCAGAGCACAGAGGATTTATTTCTTTTTTTTTTTCCCCCCAAATGTCTCTAGCTCTTGTACTTTCATAAGCAAAATGATTCACTGCAGGAAATGAAGCGTTAATGCAGCTTCACGACATTTTGAAGCTACAGCTGTTTCAATAGACAAGATTTTTAGCCCCCAATGTACCAGTAGCACTTGGAGCTGAAAGCATCTATTGAGCGAAGAAGGGCTTGACCCTTTGCTCAGTGACTTCAAAGTTGTGAGTCATATGGCCTGGAAAGAATCCCTGAAGTCTTCCGAAATAAAAGTGCAACATAACCATTGTGCTACAAATGGCTTCTGTAAAAAAAGCATATTTATCATTATGCACCAAACTACATAAATAAGTCTGAAAATTTTAACCACGCTTTTCAAAAGAAAAACACAAAGAAACAGGAAGCTGGAGGCCTGGCCAGCTGGGTCTTACTGGTCTGAGAGGGGCTGCTTCAGCTCCCCTGCCATCTGCAGCACAGGTTGGCTCTGAGCTGTGCTCTCCTCACCTCCCACAAGCAAATCCAGGCCAGGAGCAGACGGTACGTGCGTGGGAGATCTCCATCACTCTGAGATGGCCAGTGTACCTAGAATGCCATCTGAAAACATCTACATAAATTGCTTTGCCAAAGGAGAGGGGGGAGGAATCGCAACTGCCAACAACTGTACTGCCTTCAGTCTTCTTCAGCAACCACTGCTTCATTTACCAATTGCAGAATACTCTTTTCTTTGCCTCTTAACACACTTCTCTATTAATAGCTTCAGCGAGAGCTCCTATCTCTCAGCCAGGGCCAATAGACAATGAATGAGTCTCTCAAAAAGGAAGGACATACCTGCGGGTATTACTGAACAACCACACAAGAGGTAACAGCTACTACAAGCACCATCACGTGTCCAATATAATCAAGGCAGAACAGGGAAATAGATTTGAACTACCTGCATAAAATATCACCGAGTTGGAGGAAAGAACTTCCCAGCAAAAAGAGAGCAAGAAAAGAAAGAGGGGACTAAGTTAATTTCCTCAGTTTTTTTCCATCTGGGAAAAACTGAGTAGTTACCATTTCCAATGAAAGAGGAAAATAAATGAGACAAACCAAAGGAGAAAAATACTGCAGGCAGCAGTATCAGAGATGACAGAAAAACTTGTAGGAAACAAGATAAAGGAGAAGCTGGGAAAGAAAGGGTGGGAATTAATGCTTATTTACCCGAGCTGTGAACACTAACTAATGGTCTAAACAGACAGTATTGATGTTTAGAAAAGCATTTATATGACAAATACATAAAACATTTGTGTAAGAAATTAATCAACAGACATGCTTCTGTGCTTTTAGTACCTTGGGGTTTATGAAACATCTTCATTCAAAATCCAAATAGTTTAAACAGATATTTGTGGGTGACATAGTATCATTTAGCTTTGACTCTGGAACAACCTGGGAAAACCACTAAAACCAAGCAAAGCAAAGCATTCCAGGAATTTAACAAAGGAAAGCCACCGTAATGAGATGCACTTATAAAGATTCAATGAATTCAAAATCAGCCTTGACTACCAGGAAAAGAGATCATCTCTGTATGGTCGTATGGGTAGCTCAAATAAAATCTTTTGCTCACTATTTAGGGAAAAATGCACTTTGATCTGTCAACCAACCTCCTTTCCAATGAAAAGGCATTGGTTAACTGTCTCCCAAAGTACTTCAGTTCCAACAGACCCTGAGTAATTAATGATTCTTCTAAGACATATAAGAAAAATGAATACTAAAGGTTACAACAAAAACATTTTCTTCTTTTCGATGGGTCCTTTAATTCAATAAATCCGCACAAAAAAAAGTGATAAACAAAGCTGAATCTGATGTGAAAAGAACTATTTTGCAGATAAACCACGAATAATAAAATGTTCCCCAAAAGAACTGGCTTGCCAGACATGCAAAGGCCAGATGAACTTGTCTGGTGACAGCCCATCCTGAATTTTCCTGCCTAAAGTTGGTGTGACACTTCCCCATGTCTGCAGACTCTAAAGGGTTAACTACACGAGGGTTTTTTCCTATTCAAAACTCCATGCAACCTATTTCCTTGCCCAGAACATCTCGTGCATTGTGCTAGCACACAATGAAACTATTCAGAAATTCTTATGATTCAATCTTTTTCTGTCATTGGTTTTAAGCTTCTGGCTAGGGAAGTGTTACTGTGGACTAACACAAGTGCTCCGCTTAAAATTACTTCAGGTTTTTAATTCATCTCTTCCAGGCTCAGAGTGGCACAAGCTGAAGCAGAATCTGGCCCATTCTATTTCTCGTGTCCTTAAAATAAATCCATGAAACATGGCTTCATTACTCTCTTCCTCACATACAGGGACAATACTGGGTTAGATCATTAATGTCAGAGGGTCGCTAAAGCCCAAAGCAATACAATGATTTTGGCCAGCTGAGGGAGCAGGTCTATTGTTCCTTAACGATTCAATAGGTGATAAATCTTTTCATTCTGGAAGGACACTGCTATCAAATGTGCATCGGCTTCTTCTGATTTAAATGTCCATTTGCATCTGAAAAGATATTCTTCTTAAATTCTCCGTGTGCTCCACATGTAACGCTTCACAGTAATCAAACAACAGGCTAAGAATGATATGGACGTTTGAGTGCTACCCATTGGTGCTTGTGGGTACTGATACCACAAAGTTAACCCATCTGTAATTAAAGATGATAAAGAAAACCACTGCAAGCCTCTCTGCCCCCAGATATGCTTAGGGAATAAGCTAATACAACACCATGGGCAAGGAGTTATCTCACAGAAAGGCAGTTTGTGGCTCCACCTCAGCTTGCCAGGCTTCTAACTATGACCTACACGGTCTTGCTCCTGGGTCAGGTATCCACACTAAAGAATAATCTGAACTGTAAGGGTCTGGTTTGTTTTATTTAGAATATGCCACGAAAAAAAAATAAAAAAGAAGAAACTCTTTATGAAAACCAAACTACAGAGGGTGGAGTTAATACTTTCCAGGTTTGGGTCCAGGCAGATCCGACAAACGCAGCTTTGTCCCACATCTGTTGGGAAGACAGAGAATTTGCTTACATTTGCCCTCAGGAAGGGTGAACTGGGTAGTAAAACGTTGGTGGCTGAGCAAAATAAGGGACTTGTGTCCACCTTGTTTCTCAGATCACAGAAGCCAAAGCTCTAAAAGATTATGGTATCTCCTTGCTGGAAGACAAAAATAATGTTCATTTATTAAAGATGCTGTATCACTGAGGATTTGCCGCCACATAGACACATCCTTCCAATTCTGATAAAAGTCTCATAAATAAAATTAACAAAACTGTCTCTCTCCCTGGCAGGTCATTTTTTATCATAGCCAAATTTCTTAACAAGTAGCAATTACCAAGCCACGTTGCTTGTAAGTACACCCAACAGTCACAGACTACAGGATGACATATTATATCCATGAATACCTCACAATTGAAATACATTTTCCCTACGGGACTACATCATTGCTTGATTTAATTTTTCCTGACATTTGGCCTGGAGCTTCTTTAAAGAAATGAACTTAGGATGCCTTTGCTGACAGCAAAGGACAAACCATAGCTATACACTCAAATCCTACTTAAATCATGCACAATACCCTTTTAAAATACTAATCCTGCATAAATTGTAGGATAGTCACTGAGATCTATTAGTCAGAGTTCATCTTCTACTGTTTGAGGATGAGCTATAGGTCCACATGTGCAGTACAAAAGGTCCATCATAAATCATACAACTGCAAAGGAATAAACACTTTCACCAGCGACAAATTTATCGATGTGGAAGGAGATATGCCAACTTGTCAGAATCCCTACTAGGGTTTTTTATAACCTCCATAGTTCTTACTATGAATCACCCATATTCTAGTTTGGATTGGTTTCTTTTTCCTTTTTCTCCACAATGTTCTCTAAAAAACAGGTACATAAAAAGATGCCATTTCAAGAGTATTCCTACGAGAGAGAGGCAAATGGAGTAACTTACTGTAAACTGGGGGAGAGGAGATGGATTAGGAATTAGAGTACTACAGTGCTTCTAATAAATCTCCTGCCTGAAAAGCAGCCAAAAAAGTCTGCATTCATTCTCCAATTAGGTTATATCTTTCTCTTTAACATTATGAAGCTGTTATTAATATTATGAAGTTGTGTGTCTCTCCAAATATTAAATTTAATGCCCATTATAAGTGACACATTGACAAGTTCAGAGAGGGAAATGCTCTGGCTGGGATACAGGCATAATAACACCACCCTTGCAGCACTACCAGGGGTTTCCTGGAGTGCATCTCAGTTCTATGCCTGAGGACCATCCCACAGCTGTATCATCTCCAGTTCTCTTTGAATCCTTGGTTTCAGCATAAAGGGGAGCTGAGTATATCATAAGGAGGGGAACTACATGGTTTTAACTATGTAAAGGTCTAAGAAATTACTTGTAATTTCATTAACTTATTTTTAAAAAAACAGATAGAATGGTTCCCAAAGGCTTTAGAAAAGGAAAAATGAAAATTAGGACCAAATTAGACCCAGTGTCATTTCTTTGTGGACAGTTCTCTCTTGGCTTTGCAACTTCACCTCCAAGTGGTCTAACAGTAAAAGCTCCTCAACACAAACTGACCTTCATCCACAAGGACTGGTCACCCAGGAACCAGCAAAACACTGTGACAAGTGAAAGCAGGACAAACACCAACTATTTGCAGTTACCATTACACCAGATGCACCCCAGATTTTGTGACCCTCCTTTGACATTTTGAAGCACCTGATCCAAATATACACATTTTTCAGGCCTTGTATAATCTGTTCCACACAAGTATCTTCAAATTCATCATGCTCTTTTATTGTTCTCCCAATTCTCTTTTCTTCCTCCCTTCTAGAGCAACCTGGTCACCCTCAGCATGTATGAACACATGCATGGAATAACCTATTTTGGGGTTGAAACTGGTCAGTTCATGAAAAAAAATCAGTCATGTGGACCAGTTTTTGAATATAGGAATCTTTGAATAAATGCCAGAATGCTTAAAAGCAACTTAGATCTGCCCCATGAAGAGCAAAGCAGAGAACTTAGGCCTCAGTTTAGCACACTTTCAAATGCCTACTATTCACAATTCTCTTTCAAATGCACAGTCTGTTTGTTTGTGGAAACCACAGGATAATATGTTCCAGGTTTACACCTTAAAAATCATCTCTTTCCTTTTTCATGCATCTACAAGATTACTTTTGTAACTGTTATCAGTGTATCTTTTGTGCCCTGAGCAATCTTTTAGGAACGCGGAGAAACAATCACAAGCAATTGAGCTCCTGTTTATCAGGCAGACCTTGGTCACTAACAGATCAAATGTTCTCACTGAAAACATGAAGTCCACTTAAGCTACCACATAATAAAGAAATAGAAAGGTTTCCTATATAGAAAGATTGCCTACATGAGCCATGTTTCATACAGTGTTGGTGAAATTTCTGTTTTGGGAAAAAAAAAAATTCTCCCCACCTTTGAAACTAAGTCAAAAAGTCTCAATTCAATTTTTGAAAATACTTCATTTTGGAAAGGTAAAAAATGCCTTTTAAGCCTTTAGGTTTGCACAAGGAGACAAGACCGAATCATAACTCTCAAGAACAAACAACAGCTTCTTCCAGTTGAAATGAACTGAATGCCTTTTCCAAAAATCAATTCTTTTTGCTGAGCTCTTACTCTCTATTCCGTCCCTCCAGCAAACCTCATCCATGTCTCTCTTTGCCCATGTTACTCTCAATAATAATGATTTTCATTCTCCAATACTGTAACTTAAGCTTCTAATCTTGTCCTAGGTTTCTTTTGCTCGAGGCAGCCCAAACTAAAAGACAGATCATCCTTCTTAAGACCTGCACTTTTTTCCAAGGTATGTAGCAGATCCTTGATGTGACCAAAGCAAGTTCTTTAGTTCTCTGCTTCCATCTCATATATTTAGGGGAAAACATCAGAAAGGGAAGATCCCTCCATTATGGTGGATGAGCTTGACAGGGCTCTGAACAACCCAATCTAGTCAAAGATGTCCCGGCTCATTGCAGAGAGGTTGGACTAGGTGACCTTTAAAGGAACCTTCCATTCAAACTATTCTATGACTCTATGATACTATCACTACTCCAGGCTCGGTGGAACCATGACTTCATTAAAGGACCCAAAGCACAATATTTCCGCCTTAGATTTTAAATTCAAACATGTCTTGGTTTGCAAAATGGTGAGTAAATTTGTTTCTTAACAACATTGTAAACCTTTTAAATCATGTATAAGCAGCAGAACAAAAACTCTACATTGCTAGAGCAGAAAAAGATAGTTTAGTGCCAACTCTGGTCCATTAGATTTTAATTGGCTCCAGCTGGCAGTCCCATAAACTGTAACGTTTTTTACCTGAAGCTGAGCAGCTGTCCACACAAACAGAAGAAAAAATTTCCTACCAGGAAGAAGGAGAATGTTGCATGTAACTTCTGCCTCATAGTCTAATACAGAACCAAGTACAGTCAGTGTACCAGGTTAAACAGCTCTTTCAGAGTTCCTTTTTAATCCAAAATCTAAATAATCTCAAAATCTTAAATTCTGCAATGTATTTACACAAGAACAATCAGTCATTCAAACACTCTTCTCCAAGGAATCTATGTAATGCTGCAGTAGTGAGAGACTGAAGTTTAAATGTTATAAAGTCAGAAACAGCAAAGATCTAGATTTTTCCAAATCTCTCCCTCTGCTTTACCTGCCTGGCTGGATGCACTACGGGACAGAGCATCTCACTGCTTCTTGCTGGCAAACTTAATAGGCCCTACAGCTCAGACTGGACAATTCCTTAAATGTTTTCTACTCAGCCAAAAATTATTTAGTCGTGGAAACTATGGAACTGAATTAGTTCTGTCAATACAATACAGTATAGTTTTAGTCAAGGCAACTGTGCACACATCACCTATGTATGTGTAGATAGACAGACAGACAGATGTCAATGAAAAACAGCCCAGAAAAATTATAGCAGCTTGATGAAATTCCAGTCTTATCATAATAAACCTATAGTAACTATCAAACCAAAGAGACATTCCGATTTTTCACTGGAAGACAAAAACCATAACTTGGTCTGCTAGATTTCAGCATCAGCATTACCTTTTTCTTTCATTTATTCCCCTTTGAGAATGAATGAGGAAAAAAAAAACCCACCAGAATTTCAATCTGACCTGCAGATCAGTCTTTTCAACTAAATAGTCTCACCTGCATTACTGCTAGCAGTGCTGGTAACAGGCACGATACTGTCTCCTGCAGTGACATAGAAAAAAGGTCTTCCACCCCTCAAGAGAAGAGGGTGCTTCCAAGGAGCTGGACAAGCCTTTCAGAGCCACTGCAGCGTTCCCAGCACCACTGCTGAGCTTCCTCTCCAACCAGCAGCATAAGGACAACCCCACTGAACTCTGCAGGCACTGCCAAATGACCAGCACACAATGAGCTGCAAAAATCCCCCTCTGCTAATTGGTATGTGCAACACCTGTGGGAAGAGGGATGGCACAGACTCCCCTTTAAAATCTTGCAATGGGTGTTGTGTTGTCTCCCTGCTGAGCACACAAGCCCTGTTCTCCCGCCTCCCCTTGCCCTGCTCCTCTGCTGTCACAAAGGTCTTTTGAGGAACTAGAAAAACCATCTTGAAACATGTGAGCCTGTGGTGGTGTGGGGCCTTCAGAGCTTCAAGCCTCAAAGCTTTTCTCCTCTGCTCAGGGAGCGCCTGGGAGGATGCAAGGCTGGGCTTTCCCGGCTGCTCAGAAACAAGCAGCGCTCCCGCTCCAGCATCCCTCCTCCCAGCACTCGCACAGGCAATAAAGCAAACAGACAGGGCTATTTTAAAAATGACCCTAATGATGTAAATTAGACAAACATTAATAAACTCAGCAGGTTATTTCCCTACTGGAATAACCACCGTAGATCAGAACAGCTCTCGTGTCGGTGATTCATATTGTTATACAAGGCCTGTGTCTGAAAATAAAGGTTCCACATGAGACTTGCATTGAAAACACCTTATCCGCCAGGATCGCCTTTATTATTGCTGAACTACAAAGAGGCCAATAAAAGAGCTGTATTAAAACAGGCCCCCTGTTACCAGAATGCTGTGATTAAATGTTTGACTTAGTTTGCTTTATTAAGCAAAGCAAACACCGGCAGCTTTCCAGATTTCTGAACTTTGAGTCACTTTTTAGCATTAAGACTGACCCAAACCTGCTCACGTGTTACAGGCCTGGAAACTGCACATAATACAAACCTGCAGGTTATATTTTATCCTACTGCAAAGTGTTAAATGCCTGATTATATAGGGGTTAATTTCCCCTTACAGGCATCTCTTAAAGCTACACAACAGAGAGACTAAAGAATCACTAAAGAATTGCTCTTGATGCCAGAGGACTTGTGCCAGACGGCTACAACTTCTCAACTTAAAAGAAACACATATTCTTATATTAAAATCTAGTCTAAGAATTCTCATATTCCTAATATTTTTGGTTAATGATGTCATTTCTATATGTGAAATACTACAAAATGCTCAAAAGAAAAACACTAAGAGACTACAGATTAACAGCCAAAAGACTGGAAACACCAAAGTTTGAGTAAGAACTCTTTTCCTACCTCTATACTGGAGAAAAACTTAAGCATGAAAAGAAGCTCCTTAAACACCTGCAACAGAACACACATCAGTGGGACCATCAGCATGACAGTCCCCCAAGCACTTACCAGCCAAGCTTGCTCCACCCTTCCAAGGCCTTCTACAAATACACTGGTACAGCTGATCCTGACTTTGGAGATGTGATGGCCATTTTAGTACTTGAGATCTCTTCCGCCACTATCTTTTGCAATATCACAGAATCACAGAACGATATGGGGTTGGAAGGGACCTCTGGAGATCATCTAGTCCAACCCCTCCTGCCAAAGCAGGTCCACCTAGAGCAGGTTGCACAGGAACCTCTCCAGGCAGGTTTTGAATGTCTCCAGAGATGGAGACTCCACCACCTCTCTGGGAAGCATGTACCAGTGGTCATATCCTAGTATGAATTGTTAATATCATACAACACAACTGTCTAATTGTATGCTACTAATAAAAAAAAAGGGAAGCAGACCAAATTACCACTCCAAACACTGTTTTTAAATATGATGTCAGCAATCAGTTCACAATGTCAAGGCCCAAATTTTTGAAGATATTTCGACATCAACATCTGTTTCAGCACCTACATTTATAGATGAAGTCCTATGAGCCTCAAAATCCTACAGCTCAGCTGTTCCTCCAATGCCCCAGGTGTATGGATGCTAAAGCCGCGTAAGTCTATGCAGAAAACAACCCACCTTCAACCCAGGGTTCACCTGACCCTGACAGTTCTATCTCAACAAGCCAAAACTTCCACATCTGTTGTGCTGCAATGGTCCAGTTTCAGTTTGTTCCATGGATTATGCAAAGGCATATTCATTTTGCTGTAAACTGCACAAAGAGAGGCCTGGATCTGTCTCACAGATGGACACGTAAATGCAGGTGCCACACACAGGTATTCACACCTGAACAGCAGGGACCTGAGCACTCATTACAGTGAACAGAATTCATGTCAGCTGCTCACCTCATCCTAAACCAGGCACTTAAATGTGGTTAATTGAACAGCCCCAGACTGCGTTGCTTTAGAAGTTGAGTAACTTTTAGACTCTTATAATGAGATCTTTACTGACTTTATAGTAGAAACTTGGACTCCTGCTTTCCATGTAGACAACTCTATTCAGATATTTAAATTCCCAAACAGAATCTTACCCTGAAGTCTGAAGAGATGATGCAGGTTCAGGTTTTACTGAATGTGTTGTCATCCAGTCTTTTCCACCCAAAAGCAATGAGGGCCTTTATGAGGAGTGTGGGATGGTTTATGCCAGAGACAGATTTTATGGCATATCAGTTTGTTAGTTACAAATGAAAATAGTACGTGCTGTTCCTTCTGCCTGCAACTTATAAGTATAAACTAAATTCTAGATACGTAACTTATCCATTGTTCCTAACTTAAGGTATAGCTGCTCTGTTCCACTGTATCACTCAGTGCCATCAAACCTGAGGCCACAAAGGATTTAAGCATGTCATTTAATCATTCTCCAAAAGGCAAGCTGAACAATGTCACATCTTTATCATTGCATATGGCATCACTTACCCTGATAGCTGTAAAAGCAAGAATCACTGTTAAGCATTTAATCCTGTCAGACAGGGATATTAACCTGCTATTTTAGAAGCCATTGCCATCTGATCTGTGCAGTACTGACAATGATGGCTTCCCAAGGAACAATTCTTTCTGCCAAAAGAAAGAGCGGTACAAATAGCTTTGACGGAGACGGAACTCTAGACCTGCTGGTGAAAACTTTTGATGGAAGTTATTTCAGTAAAGACAATGTGGGGGAAAGAATGAGTTCTTTAAAACATTCATTAACTTCCTGTAATACATAACAAGTTCATCTCCTTCCCTCATTTGCAGGTATAGACGCATATATTATTCATTTATCAGTGCCTACGAGGATAAAATCAAAGAATGACCTCATGCTACAGTTAATGCTGTAGCAAGGATCTCAACCCTAAAGTACACTTCAGGAGAGAGAAAGTGAATAAACAGAAGATTTCAAATCACGGATTAGACATTTGCTTGAAAAAGTACTGCACTGAGAATAAACACAACAACTGAAGGAAGCAAGGGGACTCTGGATTGTGGGCAGAATACAGCCATACCAGCTGGACTCCGTTGACAATGACTCTTTCAGACATGAGATGTTTCATTCATATTTCACACAATGGCTACATGAGTAATGAACAGATGGTTTTGCTATTCGCACCACTTAGTGGAGCATGAAATGATGCACTGACAGGTAGGAGAGAGAAGAATTTGAAGCAGGTGTTGTAGTAATACTGTGGCAACGTACAGCATGTCAAAATCCAGGGTGCAAAATGCTTAACCAAAATGTATTCAGAGGCTCCACAATTAGAGGTATTAATACTAATGTTTTTAATTATTATTTTTTTAAGAGGAAAAAAAATTATAACAAGCAAGGACATTTAGAGTGAACTTGATAACTAATCCATTCGGGCCTGTATGTTCTTCTAATGAAAGAGAGATGAGGATCATCCATATATATGTATATATGATCACCAAGCCTGAACACTGCAACGCACAGTGGGTCGTACTGAAAGCAAGAGATCTAAACAAACTCCAGCTGGCGTAACAGGCAGCTGCCCAGTTAGTAATGGATTCACTGTCTGACAGACACGATGCTCTGGTCACTTTACTGGCTGATGAGAATAAAGTAAAAAAAAAACCAAACACCAAAACCCTCAAAGTTTTTATCTTCAAATCCAGTCTACTATTTGACCCTCAACTGGAAACTCCAGCATCGAGTTTCTGCCATTGTATGATGGTGTCTGGGACTGGAGGTTGACTTGCCTCCTCAAGCTAACATGCAGACAACCCGAGGCAGTGTTTAAAAGCACTCCTGGAGCACCCCTGTTTCTCCTGGAGTAAGCCAAGCCAATGCAGAACCTCACTCAGAAGCCAAAAAACCCAACTTCAATTTCAGCATTTTGGATTCTTTTTAAGTCTCATGAATGACTTTTTATGTCTAATTCATTAATTTAGGACTGAAAGTTTTCAATATTTTAACAAGAAATCTAGCAATGCATACCAAATTTCATTACTTCCTAAAATATTTTAATAAAATATTAACCATTAAATTAAACAGAATACAAAGTAAATTATTTTTTGGTGTTATACTAAACACAGTCCAGGTTTTTGCTGCAACTACTGCAATATGAATGAAATAAGAATTCCATGAGGAAATCTATCTCTGTGTGAGAAGCTGCACTCGGGAGCACACACCTCCTCACGTGTCATTTGTCATTAGGGCTTTACCCATATTACTTACCTTCATGGGCCTTTTCTCCTATTTTTTGGACAAACACCTTGCTAAAGACAACATGTTGGGATTGACCCCCCCTTCCACTTCCATACATCAATGAAAAGCATCTTCACTGGTCTACAGTCATGTAAAGCCATCTTTAGTGAGACCAAGCTTGGATCTTGTCTCTGTATTGTTTCCAAACTTTATGGTATAATAAAAATAGCAATTTTTAACTTGGAAGGATGAGATGTGATTATGAGAACTATAGCCTACTGGAGTGGAATACACCTACTTTCATGAAATCTGTGCAGCAGTCCTGGCTGACCCCAGGTCACCAGGGTGGGGGCTTTGTATCTTCTCCAAAAGAGGGCATCTACAGAACCACCTCTCAGTTCCAGCTCTCTGCCTCTCTGCGCTGACTTGGAGGAAAGAGACTGCCATCTACTGAGTTAACCCCTCTATTAGCAAAAACAGAGCTAACGCAATGAAGAGAAGGTTCATGGTTAAGGCAAGGAGGTTAGAGAGTTTCCACAGACATCAGCTGTTCACCCTAACAAGGATTCAACAGGGAACAACCATTTTAAGTAAGCTTTTTTCTTCTCTTCGCTTCCTCCCCAGCTACTTTCCCTTAGTCAACAAACTGATTTTCTAATGGGAATTATTCATTCCATGTATACTTTTACAGCATCTAACCCCTGTAATCCTTTGGCTCTGAAGGACAGAGATTGCTGTGCCTGCTGTTTTGCAGCACTGAAGAAGCAAAGCGAAAAGGTGGAGTATCAGAAAAAGAAAACAGAGAAAAGGATAGTGGAGAGTTGCAAGAAGGGAGGCTTTTGAGCACTCACAGAGTTCATCAAAACATTTATATGAAGCAGTCAGTGGAAAAGATCAGAGAAAAAGCAGTAAACCATATCATGAATAAAAGAACATTGCCACAAACAGCTAGTCCCCACTGACAGGGCAGTGGGTTGCTAGCATTAAGATAGAGCTTAATAAGCCTTAGCAGCTGAATAGCATCTCAAAGCAAAGATCTCAAAGTAGTTGCAAATATTAAGATCCCTTCTTGCAGCAGGTGCTTTGCATGCTCATCTATTAATATCCACCAGAGCCAACCATGTTCAATATCTCACAGTACCCAACTCTAATTGATTAAAAGCCTCAATACAACACAATGAGATATGAATTATTACCTCCAATTTAATCAGGAAGAAAGTAAGAAATAAAAGAAACAGTTTCAGAAGATGTTGCATGCTTCTAGGTCCCACTAATTTTCCTTGCAACCCAGAGAGTTCCTATAGCAAAAATAAAGCTAAAACTTTCAGTCTGAATGCCTGTGTTGATATACAGTGAATTAGTCAAACAGCAAGTGCTGGGAACATTAGGTGTCCAGAACGAAAAGCAGAGTTGTGGGTTTACCTTAAGAAACCAGGTGACTTATACAAGCACCTGGTTGTAGAACAAGTAGATTCAAAATTTTGTCCATGTGACCTTTCAAATGTCATGCAGCAAGCTGATATCAAGGCTAGAATGAGAATATATGACTTTTTATTCCTAGCCAAAAAATGCCATCCCATTTCTTTCACGATGAAAAGCAAGCCAAAACGAAGAGGGTAATTATTTTATCCCAGGATATCTCAATCCCGTTTAGCCAACTCTGCCCTGAAGGAAATAAAACTTTTCCGCTTTACTTCTTCCCAGCGCTGTTCCAACGAGCATTACCACATAATTTCAGCTGGCTGCACCGTTCTTGACAATGTCACTTTCCAACTGTGCAGAGATTTGGAAATGGTTATTAAACACTCATCAAAGAATAAAACCAAAATTGAATCTAAATGGCCTGTGCTACACTCCATGGAAGAGAGACAGCTGGCAGGACTGCACTGCACCGAGACACCCTGTCAGGCTCCACAAGGAATGCCATCCGGCTCCACTGGTGGCATCCCAGCTGTAGTGGCAGACTCCGACATTCCAGGCTATAGGCTCAAATCGATTCTCCATACATAGTAAGAGATATCTTGCTGGCTTTCCTTCTAACAGGCTGCTGAATATGGCCATACTCCGGAACACCTGAACAGAATTAATTCAGCTGGATTGTTAAAAATATATATATATATCAGCAACACTGTTCATTTTTTTATTTTATGCTCTTTCAAGTAGAATCACCCATTCTCACTCATCATTCAAGGCAGAAATGCCTGGAATAAAAGTAATTTCCTACATTATATACCCTCCGGGGAAAAGAATTAAGCTCATGGGAAAGTCCACTACTTGCTTATTACAGCTAACATTATTTTTATTGAAACAAATCATCTCTTGCATACGACTCGGAGATGCCACACCCTCCCATCTCCCAGGGAGGTCACATCATTGGCTCTAAAGAGCAGTCTGTGAAGTGGCTACAAACACGGTTCACCCCATTCCCACCTCCAAACTGTCTTGTAGGCAAGTTAGAGCCGGCTCCAGCGCCCGTCTGCACTTTGAGGAGACCACAGCTTCTATGAGCCAGCCTGCTGCTGGTATTGCCTACAAATTTAGTTTGAAGAGCAGCTTCTGGGATGCCTTTAGCGATGCACTGGAACCACAACCGCTGTCTCAGAGCAAAGAATACTAAGATAAAGAGAATTACTCCCCTTTTTTTAATTGATCAGATTTCTAGCTGTTACAGCCAGTTCAAAAGTTAGTCCCACTCAACTCTGCACTAACAAACTTCGGAAGCACCTGTTAGTAATAAAAAAGTTTACACAACTAGCAATTGTAAAACTACAAGAAATGCAAGGGATACACCCAAGCAGCCAAATTTTCTTCCTCATGCTAATAAAACCTAGCAGAAGAATCAAGTGGCAAAAGTACTGCTCTCAAAATAGAAGAGATGCAAATATTAGGACATATTCATATATAGTCATCTCAACTTGATTGCAAAGCTGTTGGCTATAATGTTTCCATTTGCTGCAGCCATGCACGTTTCCAGCTATTTCAAAGCAGTGTCCTGCACAATATGGAGCTAACAACTGTATTACAGAGATATTGTGACATTTTTCTGCTCAACTACTGTAAAATGTTAGTAAATAACTGATTTCTTCACTATCCAAACTGCCGAGCTACAAGCGGAGAGGGTGAGAGAGGAAACCTCGGGGGAATGGCTCTGATCTCATTTCTTATCAACGGTTCACTTCTGCCAAATGCAGCCACCAGAGAAAATGCAGCAATCCTTAAACAGTTAAAATGGGAAAGACTGAACATCCCCCAGAGAACAGCTAATGGGATACAGGGCTTTTCACCTCTGGGTCACTGGCTCAAATCTGGCTTCTCCCAGGAGCAACGAGACCGCTGGGCAAGCTCCTCAGCTGGGGCAGAAGGATGCTCTTAAACCAGCCCAGGGCTTGCTGCCACTCAGCAAGTTTACAGAAATAATCCATCGCGCACCAGTCCTGCTCCTAGAAGAGGCTGTAACTTCTGCACACAGAATGTCTTACTATCACATCCGAGGCATATTAACCTTGAGGATGAGGTGGAAATACACTGCTCAGGATGCTTATTTAAATTTCAACACTTCCATCTTCTGTCATGGTTGACAGTTCCCAATCCAGTGTTACGTACTAAGCTCTTTTATTCGAGATGGGGTTTTTTTTACTGTTTCTGCTTCATATAAATGGTCTGACAAACTTGTATCAAACCACAGATGGAAGGTAATGGGAAGGACTGTAAATAAAAAAATAGATAAACTTTTAGGCAACGGAATAGTATTTTTTTCATACAATGATACTGTGGAACTGCCTCCTACACACTGTATAGATGTCACATGTATAAATGGATTAGAGACATTAGAGAAATGAATTAGAGTTGTAAAAGGTCTGATTTAACAGGCCCTGGAACAGGACTACGGAGACTCAGAACTTGTACTAATTCTAACTGAAGTCAAAATTAATATCACCTGCGGTAATGGCATGCGGACAGATCTTTTAGATAGAACTTAGTGAAGTTAGTGGAATAACAAGTGATAAATTCATCTTCAAATATCTGAATGCATATTTAGAATCATGGAATAAAAGGGAAAGGATGTCTGGAGGTCATCTGCTCCAAGGCCCTGCTGAAAGCAGGGTCAAATTCCAAGTTAGAGCAGGTTGCTCAAAGTTGTACCCAGTCAAACTCTGAGCATCTCCAAGGGTGGGGATCCCACAGTTAGACTGGGCACCTGTTCTAACCCTTACCCACCAAGGGTTTTTACTAATATCAAACAAAGTTTTTACATTCTTGTTAGCAGCAAAGGATCAAGAATGTCCCTGAACTGTTGCCAGTCCCTCCTCAATAGCACAGTTTTCCTGATCAGATCTGATGACGTACTGTATCCTCTACTCTTTAACATGAAAAAATGCACCTAAAAAAGGGGAAAAAATCTGCTTATTTGGCATCTCATAATCCTTTACATTAACTGCTGTGATTCTTCCCCAACACCAGAAAGCAAGGTCTGGGTAACAGGCAGTCAACAATACCAGCATCAGATTTACAGATGGTGAAGCTGTCTATATGTATCCTCTTCTCTGAGGCTTGATATATATATCTAATCTCATTAATATCTATTCTATGTTTTGGGAAATTCTCATTCTGAAGTTCCACTCCTGTTATTCAAGGAACTACAGAAATTATGCCCGAGGAGATTATTTCCACAATGGCAGCATGCTTTTGGTGACAACACAGTTTGCCGCAGGTGATGTTATAAGACATAAAATCTCTGCTATATTAACTTCATCACAGTAGTCCCTTGGGATATATTACTGGAGCATCTTCTTACTATAAAACTCAATTTTTAAAATAAAAGTGACCAGAGCTATATTTAGTCTTCTGTTCTAACTGAGCAGCTTAAGATGCTGTTAGAACTACATCTCCGGCGTCTTCAGGAATTTGGTACTTATCGGTGACACACAGCAGAGCATGCACATGACAAAATACAGTTCTCACAAAGCATTTGGTGGAATAAAAAGTAGCACCACTTTCCTCAAACTAGAATCTGTTCCGGTATTAATGATTTAGGTATTCAAAAGCTTTCAACTAACACTCAGGCAACACAGTGGAACAGAATGTCAATATTTATAAATATATGAATACATTAAGATAATAGTAACGAGAATTCTCTCCTCTTAATTGACTCCTTTCCAATAAAGACTTAGAATGAACTGCAGTTCTCCCTGATTATTCAACAAAAAGACACATGTATTCTCAGGCAAATTCAGCATTATTGCAAGGGGAGGGGGGGGTCTTTTTTTTTTTTTTGTAAATGAATTGAAATTGAAATTTACCACTGAAAAAAATATATACAGAAATTGTTGAACTTCTGCTGAAAGCTTTATTTTGGAAAATTTAATGGTGATTTCACATGCTTAGTTTTACAAGAAATACTGAAAGGACGTGATTTTCAGTTAGCGTTGAGGATGTGCTCTCTCAAAATTGAACTTCTTATGGGGAGTCAAGACAGACATGTAAAATCATTAGCCATTTTTCAAAGGGTAAATCAGCAATCAGCTCCTAGAGTCGCAGGCCCAGGAGACTGAACAACTTCTATTACGTACTCGTGTAGGAGAAGACTTGAATACAACACCTTACCCAGCGGAAGCCGCTGACAGAAGTCAGCCAGACAGCACATAATTACCCAAGCTGGAATTCTGCCCAGATACCTAAGTTAACAACCTAGAACATACATACCATGGATCTTTAATTACCACCAGTGCTCACGACCTAAGTTTTATGCATCACCTGAAGTCTGCCCTGGGAAATAAGTAAAGTGAAAAGCATTTAAGATTCTGGTGGCTCGTAGGGAAAAAGGGAAAGCACTGGTCAGATCTGCAAAGATCTCTCTAGGAAGGTAATATGGAGGCAGAATCTGATTTTTTTTCTCAAATGATTTGCAGCTACCAAGCTCTCTTGAGAAAAAAAGGATTGAGCATAGACAACCAACCCTTTTCTTTCATCCGTCAAAGCAAGTTTGATGATGCTGTCTCTTGATTTAATGTTGCTCTACCAGGTATGGAAGCGAATTTCAAAGCTACACCGCTATTTAAAGAAACTCTTACCGCCTTAAAGCTTTTAGAGAATATATTGATTGCATTACCAAGAGACAAGAAACACCAGCTTTTAAAGAACTTCTGTTATTGCCATCTTCATCTGACCCTGATTTTCTTCTGTTTTTCATTTTCTTGTGTGTTGTGATACTTCAGAACAGTGAAGTGTTACTCGTACTTCCCATTGTTGAAAAAGGTTTTATTTGTTCATCTCTCTTAAAAAACATATTGAGGCGCTATTTTTAACATGAGTAAAATTGTTTTATGCAAAACGTTGTTTAGAAAAGAGGTCCACCAGAGAGATTATGAAAGGTAGAACATGTTTTTCTTTAGCATCTACTGTAATTCTTCAATGAGCTGGCTACTTTTTAAACAGATGGGACTCTCTTGTCTGTCCTTACCATCCCACTTCAACAGTACCCACACATCACTAAATTTACTCTCATGTGAGAGTCAAGACCAATGGGCAGGAAAAAAAAAACCAAAACAATGGCTTTAACCTGGTTTCAAACATTATTTTTGGTCTCCAATATGTTTTAATTAATTTCAGCCGGAAAATTGGGAAAATCATCATTATTATGATGTTCAGATTCAGATTATGATTTTCATTCATTCAGATTTACTTGTAAGACCTAAACAAGGTCTTTAGCCAGAAGACCATCCACCTTCTGCAGGCTGGAGTTTAGGAGGTAGTAAACCAGGCACCGGCAAAACCACAAGCACCCGGGTCAGAGCCTGACCCCGTTCTCTGACACTGTGCTGAATTACACAGGTTACAAGGTAAAACGATGTGTTCATTTCCTTACCTTTTCCTTGTTAATGTGTCGTTCTTGAGTTATTTTTCTCAGTATATTTTGGCTACAGCACAGATGACCCATTGTAATTGGTCTGCGAAGCCTCACTTTGAAGGTCTCAGATGTTTGGTTTTACTCAGAAATGTGACTGCGTAAAGATTTCACATTTTTATTGCTACTTTTCTTTCACTCTACTGCCCGTGTAGAGTCTGAGTGGAATCTGTTCAGTGGAATAACATGAGCAAGGCGTGCTGCTTTCTGCTTCTGCTAGTCCTGCACATCTAACTCAGCCAACAGAAGAGGAACTGGGTTTTATTCTGGTTCACACTTCATCAGCTGGACTGTTAATGAAGTCCCAGCATTTTCACCTGCACCACCACATTAACAGCGACTTGTTTAGCACTGCAGCAACAAAGAGCAAAAGTACAGTAGAAACCCGCAGTGCTACTCTGGCATTCACTTTATCCTCCAGTTCTCTTTGAAGGAAGGATTAAATTCACAGATGAAATAAACATCTCTCTTGAAAAAAAGAAGAAAAAAAAAAAGCCAAAAAAAAAACCAACACACAGAATCCCTCTTCACTGTCTGTGTTAAATCCGGCTTTTCAATAGCATTACTCTCTGCTGTAAAATCAAATAGGATCTGCAAATCGCAGTAATTCCTCAAAAAAAGGAGATTTGTTAGTTGTTAGTTGTTTTTTATTTGTGTTACTATTCAGAAATACACCCTGTTAAAACGAGAATTTGACAGTTTTGACACTGCAGAGGTTTTTTCAGCTTCTGGTTTTGCAAACAAATAATAAATCACAAGGTGGCAAATACCCTGATTATCTTCAGGCAACAGACATTTTAATAGTGGGGACATTTTAGTCTTGGGGATTTTGAGGTTTTTTTAAGTTTAGGGGATTATCTTCAGGCAACAGACATTTTAATAGTGGGGACATTTTAGTCTTGGGGATTTTGAGGTTTTTTTAAGTTTAGGGTTTGGGTTGTTTGAGAGCTATTTTTTTTTTAGGATTTCCCATAGTAAACCATGGTATCAGTAACAGATATTTTGTTACTTAAGGGGGAAAAAAAAAGGTGAAACTTTGATCTTAATTAAGATGCAAGAACACGCTAATGTACAAGAAGATATTCGGGATTTAAAAGATGAGTGCAGGTGTAAAAGCAAGCAGATTGACAAAGTTCTCTTATGTATGGACAAAAGGACAGGCAAAAAATAGCTGGGAACTATAATATTAAGTCACCTATCACCAAACACATTTAAGTGCTCCTACAGGCAACTAGAGATCTAGCAAGCAACCAAGAGCAACTGAATTAGTACCATAATTTTGATACCTTCTTTGGCTTTTAGGCACATATTAGAAGCTTAAAGTTTTTGTGAGGGTTTTTCCTACCATAAGCCTTAACATCTGCAAGCTGTGTTCAAAATCCTATTCATTACCAATGCCAAGAATATGAAAGGACATTACCCAGCACACACAGGCAGGAGCCAATTCATCTAAACTCAGCATGAAAATGTGCTGTTACTATTCAAACCAGAGGGCACAACAGGCAATGAGGCACTGGCTGGCCTTTGTTGCTGCAGCGTTGATCAAATTATCAAGTAATATGCATTCTGATTTAAAAAAAAAAAAAAGAAAAGGACAGTAAACTGAATCTTAAGATGAACAAAAACAAGCTTTCTCCAGGACTAGCAACTGATTTAAAATTTCAAGCATATTTCTGACTTTGGAGTACTAATACACTGTTGGAAAACAAAGAGAGCAGATAGCAAGCTAGTGCAGTCAGTTAAATCAGAGATCTGCCTGGAGATTTCTGAGAAGCAATTAGGGCATACTTAAGGGCTGAGACTCATGAGCAAGCACTCACAGAAAGTCACCATGGTTCAGCTGATTTACAGTAACTGCTTAAGCAACAATAACTAGGGAGTGTTTGAGTCCTCTGAAGAACTACTGTGCAAGCTAAAATGAGACTCAATTCCCAGAAAGCCCAAATCTGGAAAGTCATCTGTTAAATAACAGCATAAGAATCTAGAATAGCTGGAGCAGGTACCTATCCTTCCCTCACCTGGAGAAGCTGGACTCCTGGGGAGGCATTCACAAAGCAAATTATGGCCTGGGGAGACAAGTCAACTTTGACCACATCCACAGATGTCTCAAGAAGAGAAATGAAGCCTCCAGAAGGTAACTCAGAATCAGAGCCTATTTCTGTCTGAAAGAGGCAAACAAGTGTGAAATCTAGCTCCTCGGCATCAAGTTAGCTCATGAATACCCCTTTAATACCATTTGCCAACTGCTGTCTAACCACAGGGCCACACACATGCAGAGAAGTGTCACAGTACCAGTGTCACCCCCAGTCAGGAGGCCAGAGGAAGTCCCCCCCCTTCAGGCAACCCGCACTCCAGATACACGCCAGAACAACCAAAGCAGAAAAGAGTGAAAATATTCTCAGCAATCAGAAGGTTATTTTCTACCTTAATTGACCAGAACATTGTATGCAAACTGTAATTTTATCCTGATGAAGGCTGCATGTAGGGAGCCTCTGTTCCCAGCTCCGCTGTCGGCACAGTGGGACGCCGCAGTCCCTCTCTCTGAGGTGACTGGCAGTTGATGCCAGCCCCACGACTGGCCCGGTAGCCACAGCACATCATTTAGCCTTCCCACAGTTCAGATAATTCACCTAGACATTACTTACAATACCAAAATACATCTTGTATATAATCTTCAACTAATGTATCTAAACCACCGTTACCTCCTTAGATGTAGGATGATATGCACATAGTTTATATTTACATTGCACTTACATACATCAGATACACTCCTCTCATTGCACTTTCACTAGATAATCCAAATATAAACCTACAGTGTAGCCGGGCAGTGATTTTAACCCCTCCTTTTAGTATTCCATTCCCTCCTGTAATAGTCTTTTACCCTGCAGTTTGCTGGGGATGTTTTTCCTTTTTTTTTTCCCTTTTCACCTTGGCAGCCCAAGGGAAGCAGGCTTTGGATTAACTTTCCAAGATTCCATGGAGGAAGTATAAAATATTAGAACTCATGCAGCCCAACACCTATTTCATTTAATGTTCACCAGAATATTTACAGGTCATACAGAGACCGTGTGCAAGGTATCTTAAAAATATCTTGCATCTTAAAAATAAATCTGCTCTGGATTAGGATATGAGTTTGGATACACTATACTTACAAGTTTTTTTTTCATTACATCAGCATATTTGTCTCTTACAACCAATTACTTCAATGGCCAAAGAACACAGGAATAGAGAGAGAACACTCGTGAAAGTGAACCTCACTTTGTTTTGCAAATCGTTATTAAAAAGTCACTTTTGAAAAATAAAAGAGTAGGAAAGAGGTCAGGTGTAATGTAACCTCGCTGCTCAGGAGGCAAATTCCCATGTTGAGTGCAATGTTAGACCAATGAAGCTTAGCAAATTTTAGAGAGGAATGTTTACAGTTACTTCTTCATAAAGTAATTGAAACATGTTTTTGCAGCACCCCCTTCCCTCGCCTTCACTTTCTCTTTGTTCCTCTCAGAGAGGGCTATGGAAAATGATTTGGTATAAACAGGGGATTAGTTTCCTCTTTCATTGCTTACTCCCCATTTGCTCTGTTTTGACAGCCCAGCCCATTACTAAAGCAGTAACACAAACACAATTCTGTTTGCTTCACAGTGCACAGGGGCCACAGGTACTTTTACTTACAGAAATTGAAGTAGAAAGGAACAATCAGCAAGCCAGGTCATTCCCGGCTTCTATTCGGATCCTCAAAAGCCAGAAGAGGGTATGGAGATGACGAATCTTTTTATTCACTGCTCTCCTCCTCTGCAGAGCGGGGCTGAGCCAGACCAGCATCGCCCACTGTGCCGAAGCCCCAGGGGCAGGAAGGAGAGGAAACAAAAGGGTCGCGGCACTGCTCTCCTTTCTGGGGACCCACGCACAGGGAACCCAACAACCACATGCCCCTTCTTGGAAGCAGTCTGCCTGTTAACGCTGCCTTTCCAATTTTCTAACTTCATGTTACAGCTCCAGCTGAGCCGTAATGCTACTGCTAAGTCCCAGGAATTCAGAAAATTAATACATTTTCATAAATCATGTCAAGTTTTCAAATTCTCCCTCCCGCACTCAGCTTGGTCTTGAAAACAGCGATCAGTTCCATTTCCTAGGTTGGGCACAGTTGTCCGTGACAGCTGCAT
The DNA here is from genome assembly GCF_001431845.1 of Calidris pugnax. Taxonomy (NCBI): domain Eukaryota; kingdom Metazoa; phylum Chordata; class Aves; order Charadriiformes; family Scolopacidae; genus Calidris; species Calidris pugnax. Next base: position 3,127,896 of record NW_015090793.1, on the reverse strand, counting down.
AAATCTGGAAGATGCCCACATTGCTCTAGATTTACACCGCTAGAAAAGAGAGCAGAATCCAGCCCCGCAGTTTCGCTCTTTGAAGCGTTTTCTGGCATGTTTCATTTTGCTGAACTGCTTTTGACCTTGCATTTCCATTGCCACAAAGATTCAGACAAACCGGAAAAAAAAAAACATTTTGCAAAATTTCTAATTATCTTGGGTTTCACATCACCTTATTTTCCTTTCACCCTGACTGGCTGAACAATGCCTACATTTAGGACACAGGCTGCATGGTCTACAGATGCAAGCGAAGAATCCTACTGATATCAAAACCTATTTTCACATCAGCAAGGTGAACAGGATTTGGCCCGGAATCCCTAATGGGGGGTGTGGCTGAAGGCAAAGAAACCAAAAATGAGAAATTGAATTCCCCAAGGCTCAGTGTCACCATGTCAGCATCAATGTGGGCACTGCTCCATTTTATTTTACACAGAGACGTGAACTTTAGCTACATTAAAAGCCAGCTCTATCTACAGCTGTTCTTTGATGTCTAAGGCCAGATGGTTTCCAAAAAAAGACTTATTCAAGCCATTGTAATCCACACCAAAATGGAAACCGGTAATGCTAATAGTAGGATAATGTGAGAGAATGTGCAGTGAGAAATTGGAAAGAAAAAGCAAAGCTGATCAGAATCAGTTGCTCTGCTCCATCTATTTGATGTACAACTGCTGCTTAGCCATCACAAGTTCTGTTATAACGTGTTCCCTTAGTGCAATTCCTACTTTTTTCCTTTTGGTTTTTTCTTAATCATTTAGGCTGTGAAGGCCCAACTTAATTGTTTCTCTGCAGTAAGTACCATTTTGCCTGATTATCACTGATGTTCTGACAACAAAAAAAAAGAAAAAGACATTAACTCCTGACAGCATCGCACTTACAGAGTTGGCCTCAGTATTTGTTTTCAGCTTCCCTCTTGTCCTTTCCATTTCAATTTTTATTCTCTTGCATATTCAGCAACATGCTTTACAATGTGTCATGTCCCGTCCCCCCGTGTCCCCCCCCGCTTTCTAACCAAGCTTTGACAGTGTTCATTGCTAATCCAACAGTTTGCACAAGTCCATAGCACAAGGTCAAGTCTAATTATCTTCTCCACTTTTCCCCCCACTCCCTCAAGGCAATAATAGCTTCAGGGAATTAAATACAGGATCAAAAATGAGAACTCTGCTCTTATTAATTGACCTGCATTTTCAGCAGCACTATAAGGGGAATGTCAGGGTCTCAGGTGCAGCAGAATAAAGATATTAGCGCTTGCTGTCACATCTTAGGCCTCCTTACTCCATTCGTAATGTTTGGAGCTCAAACAAATTGCCCAGACAGTATTTTTCTAGTTTTGTGGTGGAGCCTGCAAGAAGTTGAGGCTATAGACCAGACACAGAGTTATGTCCAAGTGAGCTTTCATTTGATGAGAATTTTTCACTCCAACTTTTGCCCAGACACTCTGTTACATCTTTTTCAGCATTCATGAAATTCCTCATCGTCCTTGCCCAAACCCTTCTCCTTACACAGACAATTACAAGGGACCCAAAGTTCACCGAGTAGCTTAAAGAAGGCAGGAAGACAAAGCTAACATTCTTACTCTCTCGTGGTTTAAATAAAGAGAAGACTACGGGAGAAACACATGCTGAGAACAAGTAAGAAGAGATTAAGAAAAGGTCAGATTTTCAAGATTATGAGTTTCCTTGTTTGCTCTGGAGGCAAGTCATGTTCTGCCAGCAGCATGCTATAATCTATTTCACAGTGTCAGGATTAGAATTAATGTTTAAAGAGTAGTAGCATGTATTAAAGACAAGCAGTTCTTTTTATTAAAAATTAAGAAAGAGACACAAAACCCCCTAAAAAGAGCCAGCATGCTAGTACCTACTATCTTATCTACAGCCACGGAATGAGGCCCCTAGGATATCTCCTCATAGATATCAGCAAATGAGTTAAACTTAACAAATTTTCTCCAGACTTTCTGCTGCCATCTTCTGCCACAGATTGCATCCTCCTGCACCCAGCATGCGTACTTCCCATTTTCATAACACCCAGTTCATCTCCATGAGGACCATCAAAAAGCCCTGACACATCATCCTTATCATTGACGTCTCTCCATTGGCTTTTATTCAAGAGCTCCCTCCTTGTCCCCTGCAGTAAGAATTTGCACAGCCTGTGCTGCCATTACTTGTCTCAAACCAGTATGTGCCAACAAACCAATAATGGCAATCTCAAATAGCCATTTGTCCTCTGGCACCTCAGACACTCTCTGACACATCTAACCCCAAGGAACTCTCTCTCAGGACCAGCAGAAAAGATTCTGCTCTAAAATCTGTTTCTCTTAGAGGTTGTTAACTATGGCGAGACACTATCTCCTGCTTGCTCTCGTAGAGATTGATTTTTACCTTGTCAGCCATGTGCCATATCATGGTTGCCCTCATCACTTTCCATCCTTTCATGTGCTTTGGAACATTCTATTTTTGTCACGACCACAAACTCCCTGGAACATAATTTCTCAAGTACTATGTGTTTGTAAGTTCTCAGAACACCATGGCCCAGTGCAATAGAATATTAATACAACAACAGCAACAACAGTTTTCAATTCTTGCTTATGTTAAGAGTACCAGAGAACACAAATGCCATACAGAGTCTTCTTTTTAATCAGCAAATGAACATGTTTTATCTATCATCCTCAATATTCATGCAGCCACTCTGAATGACTCCGTCCATGTGAAGGCTGAGTTCTTGCTCTCTTACTCTTTTCTGCTTTGTGAGGTTTGTCTCATGTTGATTTAGGATGAGCAGTGCTTCACTTTCTGTTCCATAAGTAATAAAAGACACACCACTGCCCTCTCTGATCTCTTAGTAGAGCCTCCACTCAGGTGGCAGGGAGGAAAGAGACAATATTGAAATCTCCCTTGACAAGAGCAGACCCAAAGAGATGCTGTAGAGGGAATGGCAGCGCAAAGGGCTGCGATACGGCAGGGAGAGGGAGAGGAGTTAGTGCTCTTCTCCCACCAACACTAACAAAACCATAGCAGAACAGAAGAGAAGTTTGTTCTGTGGACAGAAGATGATGCCTGTATCCCCAAACTATTCATCTGCAAGACAGAGAAATTGCTGGACCAAGCCTGCCACAACCTCCACAGCCGGGAGCCCGGCGAAGCGGCTGCAGAGGGAAGGAGGGAAGGCTGGACATCAGTGTTGTCATCAGCACCTGGTTTGCACAGCTTTTACTCACAACACGCTTGGCCTGGGTTGGGCCGTTAGCCCCTTCCCTCTGCAGTCCCCAGAGGACACCCAGGCACTGGTGTGGAAGGAGTTAAGATAAGGAAAGCCATGAAAGCTACAGGGGACTCTTTTAAATTGCATCTTGTGGGGCAAAACACAAATGTTAAAGTACACATTAATTTTCTTCCCCATAGCAGGAGCTTTGCAGATATTGACAACTCTCTCAGGATGAAGCTTACGGCAGCTGCATTAATTTATACTATTGAGCTATAATGCTTTTAATTTATTTTCTAATTTGCTTCACATCCCCAAATTCCCTAAACTGCTTCTGTCTGTTTAATATGAAGGTTAGCCAAGGCTCCACCAGATAAATCCACCTTAAGGCTATCAGAAACCTTTTGTGAAGCAAGAGCATTCTCCTTCCAAAGAGCCCTTTCTTCTGTTCATGAAAAGACTATTAATAACACAATTATTCCCGTTGAAAGAAAAGGCCATAATTAATAGACTCAAGAGCAAAACATCCATCCTACAGGAAAACAGGCTTTCTACTCCTGGAGGCAATATTTTAAATCCAGAGTATTCCTTTGGATTTAGAAGCAGCTAAATCTAGAGAATAATGGAAAATAATAGAGACCAAAAAGAAAATAAAAAAAAAAACCTTGCAGATTCCATGAATAGCTCAGCACTGAAAGCAGAAAATGAGAGGCTACACTTCCTATTTCCCAGCAGCCAACTAGAATTACCTTTCACACCATGGCTTGAGCTAAATGATCTGCAAATATATTTTACACGTTATACCAAAGCTCAGCATTTTAAGTATATAGGTATATATTTTCAAGGATCCAGATACTTCGGGAGAAGTATTTCAGTTATTTGCAACCTCATTCTGTTAGCTGGTAGCTGAACAAAATATTAACAAGCTTTCTGTACAGGGCTAGAGGAAAAAGAGCATTGAAAAGAAGGGTGAGACAAATGAAGAGCAGAAAGCAGAGAGAGACCACAGTTTTTTAAAAGCTAGTGGTCTCCAAACTTTTGTAGCTATTAGCTGCTCAGCATCTCACTTGTACCAGTGATAACCTACCCAATCTCAGCTGTGCTTGGTGAAGAACAGTTTAAGCCTGCTCCATATCTCGCTAACTTATAAAACACAGAAACTGAGCCCCATTTTGATTTAAAGTGAACCTAATTAAATGGGATGCATGCGGGGAGCTAGAGAGACACATTGACTAGGGAAAGAGTAGGAGCCTGGAGCAGCAGTGATAAAAGTGAAGTACGAGGGGTGGCACCTCAACCAGCTGTAAGTTCATTTCAATTCCATAATATTTCATTGGCATGACAGCTGCTCGTCTGTGGTGCTTCTAATCAGCTGCAAATGTCTGGGGGGCTGTCGTGTGTCCATTTGTCACCACTGGCTTCTCCCGATTCACATACAGGAACGCCAGCATCTCTGCTTTTTTGCCATGTTAATCAGAGTGCGGGGTTTTTTGTTTCATTTTTTTTCTCCCCATGTTTCCCATACAGCTTTGGCACTGGAGAAAAGATCTCTATTTCATTCTCTCTCCTATTATGATTTACCATTATTATCTCCCCCTGTGCAGTGTTTTGGCCATCCCACGTTCTACCATTACTATATGCTTATGCTAGTAGACACACATTTTAAAAAAAAAAATAAATCAAAAGGCGAGCAGTTGAGAAGTTACTGTAATTGAATCTTGCTGTGTTGCCGGAGGAGATTTCTTCAGGGCAGAGAGTGATTCAGCATCTTTCTTTCTCAAATCCATGCCAGGGTGCTTTGTGCCTCTCTGCCTGGGCTCCCGGTGGCTGTGGCGTGTGTCACCCAATGCTCACCCATTGAAACGATGCCAGGTCACATCACGAGCACCACAACTCACTCCTCGGTGTAAAATGCATAAACCAGGACAAAACACTTCCCTCGTGTGGCAAAAATAAAGCTGCTTTTCTTGACAAGTGTGACCTTTAAGTGTTCAGTGAACAGAGCAGAAAAAGGATATTTTGCCACCACGTTTACAATAAAGGATTCCTATTATGTTCTACAGAGTGTCCTAAACCAGAGCTTTCGGTGGTGAAACTGCTGTGTCAGTATTTTAAATTGTACAAAGAGACACATGCTCACATATAGACTTATACAGAAATATACTGAAGGATGCTGTAGCATATAATCCTTTAAAATAAATTAGGTAGTTACCTATTTCATTCCTATACTACAATTTTATCAGGTACTATACCATCAAAACCAGATCAACACAGAGCACTGCATGAATTATTATAGAATGACAGAAACTAAAAAACAATCTGAGAGATGAAGAGAGGCATTGGGACAAGTTTGTCTTTGAGTAGGTATTTTTTGAGAACTAATTGTTTAATATTTATAAAGTGTTTTGCATATAAAAACACATAACTGTAGATATTTTTAGTATTTTTCTACAGCAAAAAGTCAAAAAGCAGTGACAGTATTGCCGGGTTTGCTCTTGGTTTGGTTGTACCAAAAATGCACGCCTGACTTGCGAAGTCTCATACGACAACAGCTATCATTGAAATCTGATTATTCTTCATAATGAAGTGTTGTTTCAGTCTTAGTGCCTGTCCTCTGAAGTGACAGGCTACACAGGCACCCTTCAGGGAAAAATCTGCAGAGTATTATTACGTTTGGATAGCCAGGCTTAAGGAGAAAACACTCATCAGTATACGCTCGTTATCTTAGAAATCTGCTACCATTTGCAACAAGGCTAAAACAGCTCCTTAGAGGGGTTGAAAAAGGTGCATGCTGAGCTCAGAGGACAGATCTATCGTAGGGAAAGGTAGGTGAAACACATTTTGCATTAATTCAGCACACAACCCACACAGAATTCCCTGGCAGGAGCTATTCTGGTGTTGCCCCAGGGGGGCCAAAGAGCAAAATGAGTCTCCCAGGCTTGCCCTGTCCCCTCCATCTCTCACACAGACACACATCTGCCATTACCCTCACCACGCAACTCAGTGCCCAGTTGCTGCAACACGAGTCTGTGGGACAAGGCAGCAAACCAGAGTTAAGGAGACACGTGGAGGTTGTCCATGCCTTACCTCTGGCAGTTCCATCCGATACATTTCCAAATGCAAACCTTTTAGCCCTCTCCCTACTGCTCCTGGCAGTCTTCTGAGGGATACGACACCCACAATTTCCACATGCAAGTACATGCAAGCCAAGATTTTCTTGCTCTTGAGCTTTCTTTCACAGGTCTTTTCAGAATTCTGACTATCTTTTATTAGAAGCCTGTGAAATACTTTATTTGCCACCAGCAGGAAAAGGAAAAAAAACCCAACCCTATCGGTCCCTGCTAGATTAACGCCTGTAGATTTGATGGCCCGTTAGTGAATTTATATACACAGAAATCAAGAGAGCGCTGTTGTTAACCCTCTATAAAAGAATGAGGCTCTTGTATTTTTCACCCATGGATTGGCAAGACATTCTAATGTCGCTAGTTTTCCCACTTCCAATGTGAGTGCAACCGACTGCATTGAGGTCAGAGCTTAGCTCACCTCAGCTACATCTAAGACAAGAGAGCTCCTTCGACTGGCAAAAAAAGATGGAAAGCAAGCACCCAGGAGAATAAAAAAATCTTTCATTTTGTATTCTAATTTTTGGTCATTGGAAGTTCCTTCTCTATGGTGATGCTAATTTGTTTTTTAAAAATGAGACTCCCCCCTGAGATGAAAATCTCCTCACAGGGCTCTGGCCTTTTGTTTCAAATTCCTTGTGAAGTCCTTAGGGTTGAAAATGTGGCTGCCGCTTAATACATTCCATTTTCCATGCAGTAGGGTCAGTAATCCAGTCCCGTGCAGAGCAGGATCTCCCAGTTGGCTCTGAGCTTCCATGACGACAGTGAGTGGGGAGATAAACATGATGGGGACACACAGAGCCCCATCAGCAGTACCTCACGAAAACACTACCGCTCAGCCTGCCTTTTCTTCTTTTCTTTTTTTCTTTAAATAAACCATCAGTGATTATCTGGCTTGTGATTATGCTCCTATGAGAAGCCAACTGACAAACCATAATTAAAAATGATACGAAAAATCATTCACCGCATTTTTTAACGTCTGCTTATAAATCCCCTTTTAGACTTTCCTACCTATTTCGGGTGCACAGTGTATGTAAAACCCAGTGCGCTGAGGGAGAAGCATTCATCTCACACCACTTTATCTTTGAAGTGCTGATAAGAGGACCTAAAAATGCTAATACATTTGGAAATTCCCCACAGAGCCATAATGAACAGATTTATATAAACCTCAGTATTCTGCCAGTGTCTTGGATGTGAGTATTCTTCACTGAAAGCAGTTTGCTTCCCTGTGCATGTTGCAAGCTTTAGACAACAAGCAAGCAGAAGAGCCACACTTTACAAAATCTACATTTACTCTCCTTTTCTGCACGTATATATTAAGAGGGTGTATGTTTAAATTAATGCAGCCTACTTCAATTTGTTTAGCTGCCATACTACTGGGAGGGGGAGGAAAAAAGCAAGAGCTAAGTGAGCTTTAGCTTGTACAGTGTGGTGGCCCAAACAAGTACAAACGTGAGAGAAAGTGGATGAGCCCAACCTGTAGCAGCACGCGACTCCCTGGCAACCACAAGCAGCAGATGGCTTTCTCATTCTTCTCTCTTACAAAGGGTAGCAAAGTTGTCTAGTGACTAAAGCTGCTGGGAGACAGGAACCTGGACCACTGAGCAAGATGTATAACCTCCAAGAAGGATCTTACTTTTTACAGATTCTCCATTGTTTGTTACATCTGTAAAACAGAGATAATATTATCCTCTGATCTTTATAAAGTGCTAGAAGGTTCCTGGAGGTAAGACATATACATAAATTTTTTGGAGGAAAAAAAGAACAGGTTGGAGAAGGGCTTAATGTTCTCAAGGAAAGAGTATACTAATGACCACACTTGGATGATAACAAAAACTCGGAAAGGCACAGCATATTTCATTGGGAGATGTCAAAGCAATGGATCTCTGCCTCCTTACCCTTATCTTACAAATGAGGACAAGGCACAGAAAAGATTTGCCAAGGTCAGCCAGTAAGCCACAGCTAAGATGGGAGAACCAGACTCTGTTATTAGCTACCAACAATCCCAGGAGAAACCACTTTGCCCAAGAGAACAAATCTGACGTGGACTTAAATACATTTAATTGGTTCCTATTTCAGAGTGGAAGATTAATTTCATACAGTAAAACAATTTTAAATGCACATGTTCTTTTTGTCCCAAAGCATTTCCTAGTTTTTAATACGCCTTACCTGCAACATGAAGAAAATGACCTGGTAGAGGGATATAGCACCAACGGAACTCCTGAGAAAAAAAAGTGGCCAAGAAGTCTAAGATAAACTTACCTTATTACAGGATTGTGTGATTTTAATAACGGCAAAGCAAACACAGGAACTGTGTTATATAAACAAGCAATTCATGTGCCCCACTCCTTTCCTCCTACGCCCGCTGGCATCAAATATATAGGCACGGTGCAGAAGCTGCCAGATACAGAGCTTGTTTTGATTCAGTGTGGGGTGTTTGAACCACAAGGCCTTTAAGCTCAACAGACCCTAATCGATGTAGTAAGTTTTACTTGTTTAATTTATTGGCGTATTTCTGTGCCTATCTTGTATTACATGTTTACTGTGTTTTGTGCCTAAATATTTCTGCCCAACCAAAATTTGTTTACACTTCCGGGTTTATTTATTTATTTTTCCTAGTAAGGGAGTTGAAAATATAAGTATTAAACATAAAATCCAACACACTTACGGGAGACTATTTTTACAAACACAGAAGCACTGACAGACTGAAAAAGGATTCTCTGTTCGAGCTGGGCATTATCTCTGTAGTCAGTGTGGAGTTCAACAGCTTTTCCTACAGAATTGCTTGGATCGGTATTGTTTAAGCTCCATTTAATTTGGGGATGGAAAATAGGGAGTAAGGAGAAGAAAATAACACTGAAACACCAAAATTTAAGTGCTGACGATGACAACTCCTACTCATGGATGTTCCAAAGCGCAATGCACTGACTGTTTCTCGACAGACGCAGCATTTCAGTAGCAATAAAATCAAGGTGTGTTCAGCACTTGAAAATCTGTAGTCCTGAATTCCTGCCCCTCGGGTGTTGGTCCCTGACAGGGATAAACACAGCGAGGATCTATCTAGAACTCAGTTGGGTGCATAAGGGAAAAGAATAGTTGCTAAAAAGGCAGAATAAACAAATCCATTTGTTTAAACTTCTCTTAAGTCATTTTAGGGTTATTCTCAGACAATATAGTTATAAATGCCTGAGCAAGGAGATAGATGCAGGGGCTCTCTGCTGATTCAGGCTTTTGCAGAGCAAAACTGCATTATCTCTACTGCATTAAGGCCTTACACAACTGCCTAAATGGCCTTGGGATTAGGTCCTAGGGGAAGTGAAAACAAAAGTAAAATACTTGAGCGCAAAACTAAATCAATAATCCTGAAGCTTTTTATTCCTCTCAGTCAAGAGTCAAATGAAAGACAATCAATACAATTATTGCAACTTCTTCCTGAAAAAGCAACAGATAATCTATTCTGCAGGAGTTGGAAGAACCCAAAGCACAGTGCAAAAGATCACTCCTCTTCATCATGAGAATAGCGAAGGATGCTCAGAGCTTTTCTAGCCTGTTCTGCCAAACTGACAGAAAATGGAAACAAATTCCAGGTTAGTGCCATTATCATCCACAGCTGCTTTCTAAAAGAGGCTGCATTTCTCCACATCATTTAAATCTGCATGCTGAATGCAAAAGCTCTTGTGCAAAAAGCTCAGAACAGATTTTCTGCAGAGTAAAACTTTCATCAATAATTATTTTATGCTGCAGGACAAGAAATGTTCAGCAATCCAATTTCTCCGTTCACATTCACATCATCTTCGATTTCTTCACCACCTCCCCATTTTTTTCAATTCGCACCTACAGCCACCCATGCCGAATTCCCTTCCCACAGTTGGCAGCTGCACTAACAAGAACTGAGCATCTCATATTATTAGACCTTTTCCTGCTACAGGTCCTTTATAGAGACTAAATAGCCTACAAGCAATACACCGCAATGAAATGTAAACAACCTTGGCAGAGAAGGGGAAAAAATGAAGCACTGAAAAAAGAACTGAAATCTGGGAGTTTTGAGCAGTCTTTAAAACTAGTGACAAGCATAGTGGCTTTGTAGAAGGGATGCCTCTTTTTTGAAGGCAGTTTTCATAGCAGTAGTTTCCCAAGTAGAAAAAATACATCTATTTCCCCTACAAAGGACCTGTCCTGCTGGTCCCAGGCAGCCAATATCCCCAGAGCTCTGCATTACTCAGAGCTGGCAAGTGGAAGAGGCTCAGGTGCACGCACCCACCTCCTAACCAGGGGAACTGCTCCATGCTGCACCTCCACTGCAGCTGGGAATCAGCCTAAAACCTGAAGACTCTCCTTCTCTTCACAAAAATGCGCTCTAGGAACAACCCGGGTGGAGGGTGCAACAGGAGTGTTTCCCTTCCACCCACAGACATCTCTGTTCTGCCGCTACAAAGCAGCGTGACTCCAATTGCCGAACGCACTGAGCCTCCTCTCACCTTATATTGCTACAGTATTGCCTCAGTATTTAAATTTAGAAATACCAACTATGATGCCTCTGCCAAGTTTATGCCTTTGTGTCTTCCTTATAGGTCACTCAGTTTTGGTCTTTCATCTCTTTGTCCAGTACATGCAATCATTGTGGCAACGAGAGAACAATTCTTCTGACAGGTTGCCCCAGTATCTTGCCCTTCAGTGCTCCTGCATTACCTTCCAATAATGTCTTTCTGGTGGCTTCCAACATTACTACTGTCTTTATGGCCCCTCTATGGTTTCTCTTTGGCTCTATCAATAGGCAGATTTTCCAAAAGCATCTTCCCAAGGACTCTTAGAAGAGCACTTTATCCCAATGGCAAAGGCTCCCATTCAAACCAGCTTCTCTTCCTCCTTTCACTAGAAGTTGTACAGAACAAGTTTTACTTGGTAAATTCAAATCACTGAAAGCAACAAGGAAAATGCAAAGCTTCCTGGCAGAGGAGTCAATTCTGCATTCAGCTATGCACTTACTTACATTCATTATTCTCAGCTTTTTTACTGTAATTCACTACTCTCAATTATTCATAATGATGTGAATTAACACAAAGGAGAAAACACTTAGGCAGTTGTGAGAACCAGCAAGTGGACCAGGACCAACAATCAGACCAGGACCTAACACCAGCAGATACTGGTCTGACAGTGAAACCTGCATCTCTTGCTTTGGCAGAAGGTCCTCTAACCACCAGGCCACTAAAAACTCTGGAACGGAGATATTTTCCAACACTTCTATTTAGGTATTTTACAATTAAAAAAGAAAGAAATAAAAGGAGGGGGGAGGAAGGGAGCGAACAGCAGGGAAATAAACAGCACAAGAAGCAAGTCCTAGGACCCAAGTCCTTTTATGAGCCTGAAAGACTTGCCACCGTTACACAGTAAACCTGTGGAAGAGAAAGAAATTGAGTCTCAGTGTCTCAAGTTTCACAGGCACAAGGTATTCTTTCCCTCCTATGAACAGCGCAGCCTCTGTATTTTCAGTGACAAGCAACTATTGTGATTGATGCTCTGTGTTCATGTATTAAGCCATCAGCTCTGAAAACAGCCTGGAGATCTACATTGGTTTGAAGAGCAGTGTAATTAGAAACTAATGAATTAGCTGGACAGGAGTTAAAGCACAGTGGTACAGACCCAAATCCACCGAAGCAAAGAGGAAGCATTCATGAGAGTATTCAGGAAGACTTCACTGCCTTCTTGATACACAGACATTTTCCATTTTCTCACTGTTTTCACACCAAGATCAGAAGCCTGTAGCATCTCTAATGCTCCAGGGTATCATTATGAGAGAGAGTCCAGGTTTTGTCTTCATCCTTGTACTGTTTTTAAAAGAATATTATTAATGAGGAACAACATGTAATTTTGTGCTTGGAAGCAGATGAAATCAGAAGTATGTCCCTGGGCTTTAACATGCAATTGGAAAAGACCTATGAGTTAGTCACACACAGTGCAGCATCAGCTGTTACATTCATCTAGTCTTTCTGCCAGGAATTTAACTGGCTATTTGATTATGGATATGTAACTAAAAAAAGGTGTATCGTGGCCCAAAATCTTGATTTTGAGAACCGCACCTCAAAGCCTCCACTTCTCCAATGCCAGAAGGTTTATTTCTGACATACTGTCAGCTTTTAAAAAACTAAAAAGTTAATCCCACTAGACTTACTTGAAGAAACACTTCAGAAATAATGAATAAAGTATAAGAAAAAATAGGCTGCAGGCTCAGTAAATATAGTGATAGAATTGTATGTGGAATTTTATCATTGATTGAGAGTCAAATTCCAGTTTTTCCTTGCTATACAGTTTCATGGACTATACCAAAACGTCTGAACTTCCCTGAAATACAAGAAGAGAGGGAATACAAGGGCAACGTAGGTATCAATCTCAGGGCCACACATCAGACTCAAATATTTTCCTTTCTTTTAAACCAGAGTGAATTATGCCTTGTGCTATCTTGCTTAATTAATGAAAATGTACTTTGAGACGATGCAAAGACCCACAATATCAGTTTATATTCAAAAATTAATGAAATTAAGTAATTAATTAATGAAATTATGATTCTCATCAGAAATCAATTGATTGCTGTTTCCCATAAAACTTCACTACCTCTGTAGGTCTTAACGTAGATAAGAGCCTTATCTACCACAAAGTCCTCCTACACTTTTTTAAAATGGATGTAGGAATTCATCCAGAATGGCAGAAGTAAATAACACTCCCCTAAAGTCACAGCTGAAATAGGAAGCGAATATACAAACATTTGTGTAATACAGAAATGTATTTGCCAATATCCTACTTGCCAAATTTACCTGTATTAACACAGCAACTCATCAAAAAACATTTAAATAGCTTCTTAGCAGGCAATATTAACCCAGATCTATTTGGCTGACTAGCACTTCAATGCATAACATTATTTGAAAGATGTAGATAAACTGGAGAACTCCCACAGAGGGTTACAAAACATGATCAGAGCTGGAGTGACTTGGCTCCAACAAAATCATAACACAAGCTAAACCTGTGAGGGTTAAGCTGAATGAAAAAAGAAGGAAACATGAATGTAGTTGATGATTAACTATGTGAAAAGTAGAAAGGAAAGAAGGGAAGGATTTAGTTCACCTAAAATTGAGTGCAAAAGGAGAAACTGTTTGAATGGCTAGAAAGTGTTTAATGATCTTCCTATAAAAATGACAGCGGCTATGATTTTTTAGATACTCAAAAGTGTTGTTCTGTTCTGAAGAGCTTCAAAATAAAATGACACCTTCTTTTCCATGGCATCTGCTCCTTGCAGAGCCATACCTGAACAAAACAAAATATCACTGCTTTTATTCCTCCTAGCCTTGTTCTCACTGCACAGTCCCATTGCCTCCAGTGGGTGAGGTCACTAAAGGCACCATCTGAAAAAAGTGCATTTTTTTTCTGATGACAGTCAATGAACCTTCCACCTGAAGAAGCTTATCTCTTGCTGGGGACAGACTTAAGCACATGCACCCTGAAAAAGGAGGAACGTAACTTAATTCTCACATTTCTCACATTTCAAACTGAGTGTATGGGTCTGGCAGAAAAAAAAAAAAAAAAAGCAAAACAGAGTTTTTCACGAGTAAATTTGATACTTAAAACATAGAGAAGTTGCAAGTACAGAACCCCAGGACATACTGACAAAGGCACTATTTGAGAGAGGAATTTAGGACTAAACAAAACTTAAAAGCAACATACAATGTTAGATCAAACATTCACAGGAGACCACAGTGCTTGGATGATGTCCTCAGTGGTACAAAAGCAGCTACCAGCAAGGAGCGTACAATAAACCAAAAAAGGTCCACATTAATGACAACAGTTCCTTCCAGTGCAGTGACAGCAATTCACAGACATGCTATAACTATACATAGGTAAGATGAAAGTCATATTTTACTTTTTTTTTTAAAATATTCCAAAAACATTTGCTTAGGTAGCCTTAAGAAACTTGTTTGTGCCTGAAACCCAAAAAAACCCCAATTAATTAAATAACTTTTAGAATACTATTTTAAGCAGAGTGGGATTTTATGAAACAGATATATGGCTTGTGGCAGATAACCACAAAAGAACAATTTCTTCTCCTATTAAGACTTTGCAGCAGTTTGTACTGATGTAAATTTACAAGGTTAAGGAGATGAGTAAAATCTAAATTTCTTTTAATTGGGATTCCTATTGAAGAAAGTGTATTAATATAAATTTAATACTCTGGATTTGTATCGAGTAGGTATCAGACCATGTTCCACAATTAATGCTGTGTTCAAAAACGCCAGTTACAGTCAGATTTTCTGAACTGCAGAGTCTCCATGTTGAGTGCCATAGATGTCAATTAAAAAACTAAGGGGAAAAAAACCCCAAAAGAAAAAAAAAACAATCAAGCACCCAGAAATGCTGGGAACTTAACCCGTCACAGTATTGATTCTCTTGTCACATTTTAAAATAAATTCAGAGGGAGAAGACATTGGTGATGATGTTGACACACTTGAAAATCTAGTCTCAATGCCATTAACACCGAAACTATCAATATAAACTAAACTGTGCATTTTTATTAAGTTAATATAAAGGGGAATCAGGGCTTTCCCAAAGATTCTGCTGGTATTATAGTGGAATATGGGAATTCATAAATGAAATATAAAGTTACTGCTATTTGGTTTTGCAACCATGATGTGGGGATAATTTCTATGTTTTTTTTTTTTTTACTCTTGCTGCTTGTGATTATTGCTACTGATTATTTGATCCCAAAAGAGGAAGCATGTAGAGATGAGAATGAAAAGAAATGAACGGGTAGACAATTATAGTCCATCAGATGTACTTGAAATCAATCACGATGCAGTTTACTCAGGCTGTTTTCCTGAGCTTGCTGTCTCTATGAACTGTTCAAGGGAAAACCTCAGTAATGATCTGGCTTTCTGCACATTGATTTTCAACAGCATTGTCATTTCAGCCAATAGAACTCAGGTAAAGACTAAGTGAAAATATTTTCTTTTATTAGGGAACTAACAAGTGCACATAGGAATTTCCCCAGAAAATACAAAAGGGAAAGAAAACAAAAGGGGCATCTACTTGCAAAATTACTGGACAGAGCTGCAATGTAAAAATAAGTGAAAGACTATCAGTGAAAAGAAAAAAGGAGCATTTCTGGTTTTATTATGAGGTTTTTAAATGTTGCAATTTTTTCTTTCTTCTTCGGTTCACATAGGCAAAAAAACCCAAAAACAACATTCTCCAGATAGATAGTAATTAGAAATTTCATCAGTCAGAAAATTTTCATATCTGTTCCCCAGCTGCATAGAGTTTATCCATTGGGTTCCAGTGGGGGACTGTAGTTTATGGCTACATAACCAGTAGGGACTGTTCAGTTTATGATCGGTACATTAAAAGTTGGTGACATCAGGGAAGTTTTACTCAATTGAAAATGAGGAAAAAATAATATAGCATTTATTTTTTCATTAAATATTTTCTGTAAATAACTGTATTGTACATCTGATGCTCACTAGCCATTAGGACAACAGAATCAAACAGGAGCGAATAATATGTGTAATAATTGACCCACCTTTTGCTCTTTTATATAAAGGATTCTACTATGTATGAACAGTGGAGGGCAAACTTAATTTTTAAAAACATTTTCAAGTTTAATAACGTAAGTTACAGATTTAAAACTAAAAGAAAATGTTACTTATAAACCACCTATCTGTTTAACACCAAAAGCAATCACTTTGGGAGAGGAAGATGTCTACTTCAGCAACTGATTTAGTTTTACCATTTTAATAATCAATAAACTCAAATTGTCTTAAATGGCAATCCAGATCCAGCCAGTATAACTGGTCAGGAAGCTACACACTCCAGGAAGAGTCTTGCCAGTGAAATTGGTGATACCCTCCCAGTGTTCCGAGTCTGAAATTCCACTAATTACAAAACAGATTCTATACCCAGAAGGCTTTCAGGATTGGATCTTCACTTCCAAGTGCAAACATTTAGAAACTCCATACACTTTACTTGTAAAGATTATTGAACTGAACGGTAATGTGATTATGAGAGAACACTTGTTATATTGGTAGTGCATGAGACTGACTTTATATTTGAAGGGTCAAATATCAGGACGATTGATGTAATGTATGTAATCTAAATCTAAACTAATTTTGTTTTTACACAGCACTACTAGCATCTAGGCACTTCCAAGTCCTAATCCGCTGATTCTTCCTCTATCTCAGTTTCCCCATCTGTAAAAGAAGGATAAAACTTACCTTCCCCACTCAGCGGATGTGTGGATTAGCTAGAGAAGCTGAAAACCCTTTGAAGATGAGAAGTGCTCATCATTATTATCCAACGGCAGCGTTCCAATTACAGGCTCTCGTCCTTCTTCCTTTAGAAGCTGTCAAACATAATATACTGCTCCATGCGTCACAAAGATTAAATATGTCTAATATGACAGGTTTAAGATGGACAGGATATTATCTTAACAAGGTTACATGCAAATATAATTACTTGTTTGCTAATTCATTTCATTTAACCTACAAATGCTGTCAGTCTGCCTTCTGCACAGAAGGACCCTAGAGTTCTGCCATTAAGAGGATGTTGTTCCTTTAGTGGGTATGTGGAACAACCGCTTCTTCCTCATCACCTCCACCATGTCAGCCCAAAGTATTTCATATTGGTCTTAGAAAGGCATTATGAGAATTTCACGTTTCTTGGATTCTTGGAAGTTATTTTTTGTCATCAGCGCACTGCCCAACTGCCACACTCTTTCCATTAGTTAATTAATCCTGATTATGTTTTCATTTGATTAAAGGAATACTTAAAGCAGAGAAGCCACAGGACAGATTTGCAAGGCATTTAGGCACCTGTAGTAACTGCAGGATAAGAACAGGTTGTTTTTTAAAATTTCACAAGGTCTCTGCCTGAATACTTAAGTACCTAAACACTCTTTAAAAACCTTCTTTTCTTGAAGTCAGAGAAAAAATTCTAAATGAGAACTAGAATTCATGTATTTTGATATCAGCAGGATGCATCTTCTGAAGAGTCCTACAGAGAGCTGATTCATTAAACTGACTTTCAGAGCAACAAGTACCACTTCGTAACAGCGAAAAAAGACACAGTCACCAGCAAAGTATAGGGTCCCAAAAAGTCCTTCAGAGCAAAGGTGCAGGGGGACAGGTTTTCTATCCTCACAAGCATGTGATTGGTGTCTCATTTCTACACAACCCAGGCAAAGCCACTGTACCCAGGGCTCAGCTCCATGGAGTTGACATCACTTCTGCCCTTGCCACTTCGCTCCCTCCCTGCTGCCAGCAGCTCCTGCTCTGCTGGATGCCCCCAACACGGGCAACACACCAGCAGCCGCACTCTCATCAGGACGGTGGTCAATACCCTCATTAGCAGCAGAACAAGGCCACGTGGCCAGGTGCCCTGCATTGCTAAATGACACAGTTAAGCTTGATTTTGCAATGTAACCAAGGAAGTGAAGTAAATGAGAAGAGTTCAAAAGGCATGTGAATAGCATAAAGAAAACACAGGTTTTGTTCTTCGCTTTTTCTCAAAATTTTCATGTCAACCTAAATTGAGATGAAGGCACCAGCTGACAATACTCAGCTAATCTGCTGAAAGCTGAGTTTTAGAGGTTAAATTCAATGAGTGCTTTAGAAACCCAGTGGATTCCTTATAGCAACCCAACATTATTAAAGACTTTCCAAACATACTACAGCTTTGAAAAAAACAAGTGGCAGCACCTCTACCTTCTGACCTAGATACTTATCTTTACAGAACTGGATTTACTAAAAGCCCTGAAAAAGGTGGTGGTCTTCTAATCAGTTTAAACAATTAAAAATTGGATTTCAAAGGGTCATTTTACCATGAAACTACAATCATGCCCTTTTACGTGGCTCTTTAGGTCAATCCTACAGCAAGTGTACAGGCAGTCAAGATCCTCGTTTGCTGCAACGAGACACACACACTCACAGAAACCCAGTTGCCCTTTCAAAAATGTCAAGTAAGACTGCATTTTGACTTATTTTGAACACCTCTGCTACACTGTTGAGATAATCAATTCCACAGAAAATTTATTCTCATTGACAAGGCCAGCTTGCTAGAACAACCTGGGCAACGAAGAGGTTTGGAGTCCTAGGGGTTGGTTGCATTTTTTGTAGAGAAGCCCACTTAAGAGCCATCCTTCTCTCTTAACAATAGTTAATTTCTAAAAACCAATTTTTAAAACCAAGTTTAATTCTTGTTCATGACTTTAGAAAGACACAAAGTGTTGTGGGTGAAGGAGAGTGCTCACTCAATTTACAATTTCCAAGCCATTGGAAACCTATTTTTGCAGAGAAGCACACATACACACTTAAATGTTTGATGTACAGACCTACAATTAATTTGCTATCATCTCTTGACAGTAAAGGAAGAGGCTGAGAAATGATTGATAGATTACACTTCAGAGAAAGAGAGGGATGTCTGTTTGAGCAACTTATAGTCGTCTTGTCGGTTACTTTGCAAGAGATTGACCTTTTAATTCCTGTATGAACCTGAAGCTAACTTACAGCAGAAAAGGGCTGCTACACACACTGCACTGACAGCTAGAAATAGGTTTTTTTTTTTCCTTCAGACTAGAACACACATTCCTTTATCTTAAATTCTTCAAGGGTGAGGCAGTTAGGCTTCAGACAAAAGAGAGACCACTGGGATGCTCTAGCAGCCCTGGGGCTACAGCTGGAGCGGTGTGGCCAAACTGGGGCATAATCCCTCCGCTCGCATCCTTCACACTCCAGTGTGGCTCAGCGAGGTTGGAGATCCAATTTCACAGCCATCCATCTTCATCTGATCAATGAAGGTAGAGTCCCCTACGACTGCAAGCTCTGATCAATGAAGGTAGAGTCCCCTACGACGGCAAGCCTCAACAGGCAAGACTGCATTCTGATTTAAGTAACTTCCAACTCTGACCAACTGTCTTGGTGACCACATCTCTATATTAAAGACAGCAAAACACTACAACTCCAAGGGCTGCACCTGGCAGAAGACCAAATACAATATTGCCGTATCTATAGGGGCTTATTTCTATCATTACGCTTTCATTTCCTTAACGGCTTGAATATCTTCCTTATCTCAGATAGATGTGCAAGCTAGGCTCCTTGCTTGCATAAACTACAAGTTTCTTTATTGGTATGCACACATCCAAAGCAATCTTTGCAAATGTCTACAATAAAATAATAAAAAAATAATTTAAAAAAAAAAAAGCAACAAAGGCAGCACAAAGTAATCTGAAATCTTTGCTGTTCCCCTGCAATACAGAGTGGCTAATTTTCTTTAACCATCTGCTACATCCGCCTTAAACTAGTCCTAATCCCCTATCTCATCTGAAGACAACCTTTTGTGGTATCCAGAGCTCTGCCACACCATGCAATAGGTGTAACAGATTTTCATTACCACGCTAGCTGTCACCATTAAGACCCATTTGCTTGGACTCCTCAGATAGAGCAGCTGCCTTGATTTAAGATCTCCACTCCAGCTCTGCCCCGATCAGAGGAGCCTTAGAACACTGGCAGTATATTTAAAGTTATTCACTGTAATGAAGCCATACCACACACTGCAGAAGTCTATTGTCAAAGCATAATTGCCACCGCTGCTACACCTTAGGACCTTCGGACTGGATTACTGTATTGATTTTTACATAGAGCAGCTGTGGATCACTTAGAAGTGGCAAGCAATGGAGAAAGCAGCTATCCACAAGGAACACAAAGTAGCAATTTTTCAGACCATATGACTGCCCCGTTAACCCTAATACAGCTCAAGATGTTGATGCTGAGCTATGAAAGTCTTTACATGGGTTAGGTCCAAGCTATTTTTAAGATCACCTTTCTTCATCCGAGTGCCATAACTGTTAAGAGAAGCCTCTTTGTTTGAATAAATAATGCCAACAGCAGGACATTTTTATTGAAGCAAATTTGAAGCTGTTCAATTTGACAGTGAAGCAAATTTGACTGTTGTTCCTGTACAGATCTGATACAGCCCTGTCTGTCTACGTTCAGCAGAAGGTATATGCCTACAAAGACACACAAGGCAAACAGGAGTCCGCACAAACACATCTCACCAGTACACAAATGCTTCCCTTTAACTTCTGAAGTATTTTAAAACTTTGCAAAGCCTTTAACCAAGCTGCACCTACAATCCCCTGATTTTTCCATGATCTTGCACGATAGCTCTGCTCTCGATGAACAATGCAGCCTTGAGCAAAGCAGCAAGGATTGTGTATTTTCAATGGCCGGATGCCAAATATTAAAGTCCTTGTCAAAAGAAATTTGCCGCAGCCTGCTCTTTAACTCCAAACACAAACTACATTTTGGGGAAAACTTTTTCTAGGTGAAGCATCAATAAAAACTATCCTCACATGCAGAAAAGGGAATTTTTCATTCACATGCTTGTGAACACAAAGAAATAATGATCTTGATGGGAATACATACTGATATTCTTCCATTTTTTTAAGTAAAGCTTAATAAACATCTCAAGCTTCATACTTCGTTGGAAATGAAATTGGATTTCTAAATCTCTACCTATAAATCTTTGAAAGTACTCAGCGTCTGATGTCAGGAGATCCGCTATTCAGTGCCTTTGAAAATGAAACTGTGTATTTCAAAGCCCAGAGAGGATTTATGAAGGTTAAGTTAAAAAAAAAAAAACAAACCCCACCCCAAAAACCAAACAAACTTGAAAAATCTACCCTTCAAATCACATATGCCCAAAGAAAGAAAGACTTGCGTGGTGTCTGTATGGCTTAATCTTGGCATGTGTGTATTTATTTCTACTGCCTTTGATCAATAAGCAGTAGAAATCCATGCACCTGGGAAGTTAAAACAGAAATCACAACCCAACTCCTCAGGTTCCCACACACACCAAGTTGTGCTTCCAGAGAGGGTCCTGTTGAGCCAGGATTACACACATGGAAGGACTGTTCAACACAGGAGAAGGCTGCAGCTTCAGGACCAATATATCACTCAGGAAAGATGAAGGCAAACAGTAGCATCCGCTATAGCACGGGAGGCACGTGCTTTATGTGTGTTTCCATGGGTGGCTCAGATTAACTACTTATAGCACAGTAAAAGAATATGAACCATGAAAACTATAATAGACTGGTATCATTTCTGGCCACTTAGTGGCTTTATGCTCTCTGCCTTCTTCCCACACACTGGAAAATAAACAAGTACAGGTGCAAGCTCCTTGTAAATGGGAACAAGCAAAGCTTCCCTAACAGCTGCTTTATCTGCTGTTTCTGAGATAATATTGCAAGCCGAAGCCCTAACTAATCCAATGGCTGTAATAAAAAGGCTGATGCCATCATTTTTCTAATCACTTCAACAAGCTACATGTACACATAGTGATTATTACATACACTATGCTCCCTTTGCTTGCAGAAAACCGATCATCCTATTGATTGCAGCTTTATATTTAGATTCCAACAATGAAAGTATCTTAAGCTTAGAAAGCAGCAGCCTGGCCTTCTGGTTGAGTAGCTCCCTATCAGATAATTAGGAGAGACAGCCAGAAAAAAAATTTAGTATCTACATTAATATCTATGACTCACTAGAAAATCCTCCCCTTTAAAAATTTCCATTCTGGACAGCTCTGCACTGAGAAGTACAATTTCTTTCTTCTCTGCCCAAGACAGAAGAAGCTGCATTTCCAACCACAACCCTTACAAATGTACCAGTGCCCCATCAGCAAACCAAGCAGGAGCATTATGGCAACTGCATAATTCTCTTCCTTGAAGAAGAAAACGGTTATTTTGAATGAACAGGCACCACTGAAAGACCTTAATGTTATACTGAAGAAAAAGAAAGAAGAGTACTCACACTCATGCTCTGAAGCTAGTACTTTAAATATCCTGACCCATACGCCTTTGCATTTGGATGGTACCAGATCCTGAACACCACAAACACGAAACGGCACGGGGAAACACCTCCAGGCTTGCCTCAAGTGCAGACAGCACTCCCAACATGAGACCATGCAATACCAGATGTCCCAAATTACTATTTTGGTAGAAATTTATTCGAGAACAAGCACACTTTAAAACTCCTGATGTAACCACCAGGTGAAATCAGCAAATTTATATACTAGGTTTTTTTTATCCTACTATTTTCTATCAAGTTCCTTGAACGTGAAGTTGACGTTGCAGGTGTGCAGCACAGGCATCCGCATTATCAAGACATTATGGGATTACATAAACCAAATAATTTAATTGAAATAATCAAAAATTACTTACTAGAATTGAAGCCAAACATGAGCAGAGCTTGGCTTTCCTCCAGCATGTGCTAGCAACAATATCCCAACCTTATTAACACATTGCAAGTTTTTGTATAGGCAAGAGATCATAAGATAAATCAGCTCCTCCCTTTCTGCAGTACACAAGTCATGTACTCATTCAATGCACACCAAATCCTCCACAGACATCTTGAAGTTTCTTTCTAAGAATACACCAGGCTGCCTTATAAATTAAAAGTTTCTTCACTGAATGGACCAAATTCCCAGTGAGACTTAATGGAGTTCAGGTACACCACAAAGCAGATCCTTTCAGTGAGTAAAGCAAAGCTACACAAAACCATCAACACTCAGTGAAAGAAATTCAACTGTTTATTTCTCAAAGTTTACATAGAATTTTATAAGTAGATTTGAAACATTCCTTTTTTTGGTAATGAGCACGATAGAATTGGTCCTCTAAACTATTTGTTCAAACAATTAGCATTTTATATCAATTCAGTTTTTTCAACTTACCTTGTCACCTTGCATATCAACATATAAAAAGATAAGGAAGGAGACAATATTTAGCATTAGCATATACAAAGAACACATGAAAACTGCTACTCCAATGAATCAGGCCAGACCTGCACTATGACATGCACAACAAAAATGCTGTGTTAGCAAATTTCCACATTAAACCCGTGCTCTCCGCCTTAAAAGGCTGAACCAACTAGGTGGCCTATGGAAAGGTGTCCTTGTGAATAGACACCCACATACTATCAAAAATACTGCTAGTCATGCAAGCCATCTACGTGCCAAGGAGTAAAAGCATACAACAACAACAGCACTGTGTTCTGAAGCTTAAAAATGAACCTTATTTCAACATAACGGCCTCAGTCCCTAAACACAGGCAGAGGCACCATAGCGTGGAGCTGCTGGAACTCTGGAAGACAGTGATACAGGCTTCTGCCAGCACCTAGAGAGGGATGTTCAGATCATCGCTGCTTTCGAGGCAGCTTGGGAGTAACAGAGTAAAATATCAGGATGGAAAGGAATCGTGGTTATGTCTTCATTCGGTAATATTCATTATTCCTGACTCGGATGAGTGCAAGACCAGCAGCTGTAAGTGCTCAGGGGACTGTAGATGAGACAGATAGCAAAAGGAGGGAGGGAGGGTAAGAGCAGCCGAGATGATGCATCTAAAAGGCTATTCCAGAAAACTACACTGATGGCTATGGCATTGAAATAACAGCTAAAATTCTGAAAGCTTCATCCTAAAGCTGGAAAACCAAGCTGTATTTATCTAAATATCTTGTTTTCAAATGATGAACACCATGAAACTTATGAAAGTTATCAGAGGCTACGGGTGCTTAGCACTGGTCACCTCATTATTTAAGGGGGACAGATATAACCTGAGATATAATACATGGAACACATCTCAGTTTTGGGGCTCCTCTCATAGGCCAGGCTGTTGCAGGAGTGACAGATCTGAGTGCCTTTCCATGGACAGGAGGAGCTAATCTCCACCTCCTCTGATTCCTCTCGGGGAAACAGAAAGCAAGCAGCAGAAGTAGTCTAAAGGCTACCAATTAGATTACGCTGATTTAGGGATGTACCTTTCGATGGTCTGGGATTTGAAAATTTTTTTTGCTGTTACTTTATGCATGAGCAAAAGCATTCCTCTTTCCAACCCCTCAGGACAGAATAAAAAACCTAGTAAATCAATAACTGGTAAATCAATAACTAGTAAATCAATATGACACTATTTCTGAATCCTCACAGTAAATAAAGAACCCAGGTCTTATCTAGCCCTCAATATAAAAGGATATCAAATTCTTGAGGTCATATTTTACACTCCCTTGATAGCACACAGTACAATTTATTAGCTTGTGGACAGCAAAGAATATCTCACGATACATTATTGTGGGCAGAGAATAACCCACCTCTGCTGTTTAGGCCCAGAAGGCATTCAGAAGTTTATTTTACTCTAGTGTCTTCCATTCTGAAGACCTGGGAAAATGTGAACCCAACTGATTCATTCTAAATTCCTTGATTCTCCTCATAAATAGCAATTTAGAAGACAGAAATGTTAAAAGGCTGCTTTCTGTTGAGCTCAATTTATTATATCTGGAGAGAAGGCCATTATTGACCTGATAAATTGAAACTGATAAATCTTAGGTTGTCTCCATATCATGAGAAAAAATTAATCATGTGGACTGAAAAGAAAACCATAATGTTATATTACATTTGCCTCATCTCCAGGAATATACCTAGAAAGTACATTTCAGGAATTCAACATGAACTATTATATTGTGAACCCTCATATTGTGACTGGAAAGGACTGCTCTGCTTCAAAAAGTTCCTATAATGTGTACATCAAACGTGGAATGAAAGCTCTGAGAGTTTATGCAGTATTTAAATATTGCTGAACTACAAATGTAATGGCTGATTCAAGACAAAAAAGTCATCTATTTCTTCACTACTGAACAGTCATAAGGGTCTTGACTGGTTCAAATGATCAAAAGCTACAATGGAAGTGTTTCTCTTGAGCTGTACAGTTAACACATCATCTGCTTTGCAGTCACAAGCTATACTAGTCTCAGGCTGTATTACCTGGGGAAAATACCCTCTCACATGTTCTCTGATTCTCCTGCGCATTTTTATATTAACAGATTTGTACCATAAAGCTCTTTCCACCCTTTATTTCACATCCGTTAACACAGAAGAGAGTGTTCTCATGAATGAAAGTGTTTCTTTTTTTACTGGTTAAAAAATAGCTATGATAGATAAGAAATTTTACAAATATTTAATCATGGAGGGCAACCACATCCAGCACTTAAAAAATCCAAAATACCAATTACAAATATAGTCAGTAAGCAAACCCTAAGAACTTGCAGGTTGAATAAAATCTCATTCCCAGAACTCAAATGCAGAGTTGACATACGCTTAACACCTACACTGTACAAGTACAGCCAGGCCAAAACCAGCTGAAGCCTGTTAAGTCAGTAAACCCCAAAGACTGTATCATATTAAGAACAGTATATGTTTGAAAGAGCTGGGCAGAGCATTTGGAAAGGCTTCTCAGCACTAGCTGGCACTCTTCTGGCATGAAATCTTGGTTTAAATTTAACAGAGACTGATGTAAACATAAACCATTAAACTGAATTATAATTGTCCGGGAAGGAAGCTTCTTATTGTAGATGGGGACACCCATGGAATAGCACCTATTTCCTCCAAGGCAGACAGAAGGTTACAACTTCTGGATAGCACTGCCTCTATTAAACACAGACTATCTCAAACAATTTAATTAAGAGCACAGAAACAGAACTAGAATCACTCTACCACATTAACTTCCGATTATAGATGGGTATAAATGTTGGGAAATTAGCCTAGTCAGATCCATGGTATAACCACCAGGGCAGAGTGTCATTAAGTAAAGACAAAGATGAGCTGGCCAGACATTTGTCTCCCCCGTTCAACCGCAAATTCCTTCAGTTTTGGTGGGATTTTTTAAAGATTTAGAAGTATCTCTGCTACCTCCAAATAAATTTGTTGAGGTAGAGGACAACAGAAAGCATACAGCTGCAAGAGCCAGCAACTGAGGAATAGTCATTGCAGCATCTTCTCAGTTTAGTTTTTAATATTCTTTTCCTGCTGCTGTGTTTCAGAAATTGAAAAAACTTCAAACCATAATTATCACAACCAATGAAAGAATATTGGCCAAGTCTTCATAGGGGCACCCAACCTTGCTACGCCTGTGAGGCCTTCCTGCTTGCAAGCAGCCATGAATCTCTTCTCTGCCGCCATCAAGAGCTCTATTGTGAAAATTAATAGTAGGGGGGGAAAAAAGGACTCCCTTGATGGTCATCTGATCATAACCCCTTTTCTGAACCTTGCTCTGAGTTCAGCTTCAAGTGCCTTCATCCATATCAAGAAAAGCATACACAAGCCAAAAAGTCTCATAAAACATTTGACTCATCATGGTCATTAAATCATTTTAAAGCACCAAGTTGGAAACAGAATCCTATGGCTTTTTTGAGAATTCAACAAAGCAGAGAATATTACATGACTGACAGGTGTTTGACAAACTGCATCCCATAAGGAATCTTAGACTGACTACAGATCACCACGCAAAGAATCAAAAAGTGTCTTTGCCTTTTAGAGTCCTCACAGAAACTTTTGTACCCATGTGAGTGAGGAGAACAGGACAACACAAAATTTATCTTTGAAAGTTCATCACCCTGCTGGACACTAGAAGGGATGCCTCAGTTTGTGGCTATAAACCTCAGTTTATAGCCTCAGTTTACAGCACAACTACTCAAAAACCGAAACAGGTAAAAAAATGGTTCATCCTGAACATTTGCATTTTCTCAAAATAATCAATTTATGTTGCTTTTTTTTTTTAAAAAAAAGACGACTTCAGATGTCTGCTTCAGCGAGCAAACTCTCAGAATGGAAAACACACACAGGAAGATGGGTCCTCCCCTTGGCTGGTTTACATCGTTGTAATTATTTTGGGTACTGAATCTCACCAGTTGAGAATCTGGTATATCAAATAATTTAATTTCATGGATGGCCCTACATGGAGCAGTTAGATGTAGCTGCTGCTGATATACAAATGTTTGTGGGTTTAACAAAGTCCGTTCTGGATTGCAGGCGGGTGCCAGGGAACAGCAGGGTACTTGGTGCCCCTCTCATCCAAACTCCATCAGTGCAGGGATGGCCACCACTTTCTACAGGTGCACGAGCACCAGGGCAGCACCTGGGAAGCAACTACAGGAGACTTGAAGTCCAAATTGAGATGTCCTGTGCAAAGCAAAGCATGACTGCTGGTTGAACTTCAACAAGTACAAGCCTCTCTGCTCAGTTTGTTCCAATAAAAACCTCCTTACCGCTCTACCAAGGTTGTGTAATGAGAGATTCTGTCTTACAAGAGACAAAGGAATTTTGAGTATAAAGAAATTGTTGCTGTGGTGATGTTGATGATTCACCCCTAGTCCGTGGCTTTACACCTAGCTACCATGGCACAAACGTCACACACACGACACTATCAGAGACTCTTGCACTTCCATGTGGAATAGACTCCAAGCAAGCAAAGTATGTGCACCCACGGTCAACCTCTTATGGTAACGCAGTGGGACTTAGTCATGCGCTGAAGTGACTTGTTGACTAAAATGGCTTGAAGCCATGTCTGTACTCAAATGCAAAGTGTTTGGCTGAAGAGGGACATAAATCTGCCTTGAGTTTAACGTGCTTTCCTTCCTTCATCCATGTAGGTTTGTGGTGGCAGTAGATTTTACAGGTTCATAGACAGAGGGATAAAGATTCCTCTACAGGTATAACGTCTCCCAGGACTAGCTGGGAGATCTCAGGCTGGAAGAAAGCATACCAGTAACACAAACCATAGATCATAAGCAGAGTTTTGCCAAATGCATTAAAATTACCTCTCACAATTTTATTTTCAAAATAAAACTGTTCAAAGATAGGAAAGACTCCCAAACCACCAAGCAATACTTACTTCTGCTCCCTTGAAATTTTTCAAGCAGCTGAATATCATTAGATGGATTCTAGTAAAGAAAAAAGAAAAAATAGGGCTCCAAACACCAATAACCTTACTCTGGTCTTAGTTAGTTAGGTGTAAATGGAAAGGAACTCCACTGAAGCCACTACAATAACAGCACTGTCATCTCCTTAATCTCAGTACACTACACAAATAACATTCACTATTTGTCAAAAATCAAAGGTCTAAGATTTATCCACAAGAGTGCAGAACTTGGCCTGGACAATCCAAATTGAAGATTATTAAACAAATATGCAAACAAAAGCACAATAATTACAGTACTGCCCAGCACAATTGTTAATTTGTAGACAGTTAGCAACAGCAAACAATGGCCTGACGCTTGCATATTTAGAATGCAAATGAAGGAACATTAAGAAATTTGATGTTAATGTGACAGGGTCATTATACTCTATTGCCCACCTCCCAAAATAGATACATGTTGTCACTCTTATGCAGTACATAGTAAGACATGATCCATTCCATCCACTGCAACAGGAACATTATTGAGACTCCTCCCTCACCCCCCCAAAAAAGTAGGCAAAGTGTTCAGCAAACACTCTGCACATAAATTCCCAGTGAAGAGACGAATTTTGCATGGCCTCTAATACGACCCCTATGAGAAGAGTTTGGCAGCACCCTTTATAAACTACCTGGAAGAGCCTGCTCTCAAGCAAAGATTTAAAAGATCTTTAAGAAGAAGGAAATGGGCAGACACATACAAAGCATGACAGTTTTGATTCTGGACTGTTGCCAGCGTTCAGCAAAGCTTTAATGTTAAGATACACACATTTTTTCTGCACGTAGAGTTTATAACGTGCTTCTTCCTCATGGGGTTCATATATCTCAATCAGACATATATACTCCTAACAAACATGTATATAACTTTTTTCCAGGAATGATGCAAACTGCATTTCATACATAAATTCCCTGATTATATACACAGATCTACTGCACAGGACATTTGTGTTTCAGTCACATCATCTGAAAACATTTAGAGGAAAGAGGGGTTTGCATGTGTGTGCTTCTTCCCAAGCAGCTACTTCACTGCTAAGAAATGCTGATGAAATCGATTTTTATTGATCAGCTTCATGCTTCATCTAACACACTAGGATGTTTGGTGCCTGATCCACAGTAATTGAATAATCAATTTCTTGCTTCCCTAATAAATTAATTTATTAAATGCAAAAATAAATACAGCTGATATTTCAAGGAGCTAATTTGCAAACTAAGGCAATGGTGGATTTCTTTAAGATTATGACCTCTGTGTTTCGAAAGTCTAGGGACATACAGTAAAAAAGGGAGTAGCTAACAAAGTAATAAAATATTTTAAATATAGTTGTTTGAATTTAGATAACATAATTTTATTATCTGCCTTAGAAAAATTAGCCTGAAAGAAATATTCACTAATAAAGAATGTAATTTTTTTCATCTATTTATTTTTTCATTTCAATGTGTGTGTTAGCCAAGCCTCCCCTGCATTCTCAGAACTGTTGGCAATTTTATTTTTAACCATAAATCACAGAACAAAAGTATAATATAACACTCACTACATAACAAAAGTAAAGCCATCGACCGTTATCATCATCAACTCTGGATTAGTGTTCATCCTTCTGAAAATAGAAGAGAAAATGCCAAAATCCAAGTTTTTTTAGATAGGAGAGGAAAAGTGAGGTTAGCGCAATTGTCTTTTTTTTCTTTGTTAAACTCTTGCCAGGAGATTCCACCCACAGCTGTCCATGACAGATCTCAAAAGCACTGTCATGTCTAACACTTTCTGGAGTGATGCCAGCAGGTATATGTCCTCCAGAAAAAAACCCAGTTTCTCATCGGTGGAGAACCCCGCACAGACATGGGCTGACAGGAGCACAGGGGAGAGGGAAGAGCCTTAGAGCCCCTCCCTTCCCTTGGCTCTCCTCTCCAAAATTGCTTCCCCAGCTGCAGAGCAGGTAGCCCCAAGTCAGGCGATGCACTGGGGGGCCACTGGCCACGCAGGCACCGACCGGCCTCGTTGCAGCTACGGCGGGGTCTGCTGAACTTAGCACAACCTCATCGCCTCCAGTACCATACGCCAGGTACCACAGCCTTTTAAAGATTTAGAACCAAAGCCTGTTATCTGAAAGAAAAAGTTCTTATGGCGCTAGTTGCCACAGGCACTAAGATGTCATTGTAAATTCAGCTATTGGAGAACAGATAAATACCTTCAGGGCAAGCAGGGGTTATATTCTCTGCAATAACTTGCTGGTAATCTTCTATTTAAATGGTCTCTGCTCCTCCTCATCTATGTCAGGCCATAACCACCTAGCCCCTATG
Source organism: Calidris pugnax (assembly GCF_001431845.1). NCBI lineage: Eukaryota > Metazoa > Chordata > Aves > Charadriiformes > Scolopacidae > Calidris > Calidris pugnax. The sequence continues at coordinate 3,097,437 of NW_015090793.1, read as the reverse complement.
TGAACTCCGATATCAACCCATTTTGAGGAATAAACTTGGTCATATCAGCCACATCTTGATGCCAATGGTGCTTAAATCAGAGCAAAACGTGAGGGAGAGCTTTCACGTCAGCAGGAAGAGCACCAGCCCCACCAGGGTGACACTGAGATGTTGCCTTGCTTTCAGCAGAACAACTAGCAAGCAGCTTCCCCCTGTCTTCTGTGTGAGCCCCAAGCCTCAACATAATGATGATAACGGCAGTCTACGCTTCTTCCCAAGGACATGCAGTTATCATCACCAGGGATTAGATGAAAATTTGAGGAATGTCATGTGCAAAAAAAAATAACTTTGCAGTTGGCAAGGTCTCCTAAAAGAAGTTATAGTTATGAAAATCTGTTCCTGCTGTCTGCTCTTGTTTGCACGGAGACTCCTGGACAAATCTTCACCACAGCACAATCAGGTAGCAGGGACAAAGACAAACAGGAGACTTACTGCTGTACAACTGGTGCTTAATCTGCAAGCTGTACCTGCCAACAGAAACAGCGTGTCTTCACACTGTATCAGACTAACAAGCATCACAGGAAACCTAAAGCACCTCAATACTGTAAGGAAACATCTCAACAATCTTAGCTCAAGACAGAATATTAGCAATTTAGTGGACAGTGGACATTTTTAATGATCACATGTGATTGACTTAGCACTCTCAGTGGAGCATGGTAGCTGACAAGCCATTCCTAGGCCTCTGCAACCCAGAATAAAACAAGGACATCTGAAGCACCTTCACAGCAACTTTTTAAAATATGGCCACTTGATTGCTTGCAAATAGCTCATCATGTGGGGATGCTTATTCTGGAATCAGAGGATAATGTTTCAAATTAGTAACAAATTTGATTTGTCAGTCTAGGGAAAAAGGCGGGGGGAAAGATCATTGCAGAATAAGGATACCCCCACAGGGACATACACCAGTAAAACTGCAGTTGTTTAAAATCACACTTTAATTTTTCCAGTAAAACTTTTTACAAGCTATACATTACCTAGCCATGTACAAGACACTGACTGGTCAGACTGTGAAAAACAAATTATAAGACCTTGAAATATGGTCATAATAAATTAATACAGCCACTGCTCAATTACCCATGATTCACATTTTCTTATAGAATGGGAGTAATTTCAAAAACCATAGGGAAATACTGATGATCACAAGAGCTGTGAGCTCTCCCAAGGCATTAACCAGCCAGGAAAAACAAAAGTTTGGAAGAAAATTCTTCCAACATTCCTGGCGTATATTTTTGGAATAAAACTGGAGTTCATGGAGATACTCCTTATTTACATGTCCCATTAAAATGTCACCCTTATATCATGGAACCAGAATAATTTTGATCAAACTCAAAGAAAAAAGAAGTGAGGTTTTCTTAGGATAGGAAAAACTTGCATTACGCGTGCAAGGCAGACGAACTAGATCAAACGGTTGGTATGGCACCCAAATAAATCTGCTGAGCAAAAGTTTGCAGGAGGTTTTCTGAGGGCAAACAAATTGTTTTCAATCCCACCCTTTCTCCTTCTTTGAGAACTCTCCTATTACATTCCATTTTGTAGAAAACAAAAATGTCAAATTATTTTTTAAAATGCTGAAACAGGAATTTGCAAGTATATTTAGGAATAAATCTCAGAAGTCTTGCACTGTCTCAGCATTTTTGTGTCAATTTTATTGTATTTGTACTGATATCATTAAGCATTCTACCCAGCAGAATTTAAACGTAAGCAATTCATAACAGAATATTTTGAAATAAAGTAATGTAACACATTAACTAGAACTTTCGGTTACACCGTACAATTTGTCAAATTGCCAACACAACAACTCATTTGAAAAGACAGATTGTTGCTTATTCTTTAGCTGTCACTCGCGTTACTTCAGTTCAGCTACGTTTGCCTGACACTTGGCGCGGAGTTAGTCAATCACGGTGACGGCTGCCTGATGATCTCTGATCAAATGCACAAACAAAACAGAGATTCTAGTGACTCATCCATCAGGCCGGAAAGGAACTTGATACCCCAGATAGTGGCTCCAGGGAAGAAACCCCTGCCAGCCACACATGCCGCGAGATATTACTGACACAATCCAGTCATGGCAGCCTTCCCACCACCGGGAAATTACTGGGAGAAATTACACGGATTTGCCAGATTAAAAACTATCTTGAGATTCTGAACCTGTGGATCTTCTGAGTATTTTTGCAAAATCTGCCTGATAAGGGCTTCTTTTGAAGTTAAGGCATTTAAAACAGCTATCTAATATGAAAAAAAAACCAAACCAAAACAATTTTGCAGAATGTGTAGAGATTCTCTGGGCTTGGTCCAAAGAACTCTGGAGATCTGACCAGACATCTTCCACCAGGGACTCCACTGAGACTGCCACCAACTTTTCTATCAGCTACCCAACAGTTACAGTGCAACATGAGCATCCTGCCACTCTCCCTTCTCAGAGGCTCAATTTTCCATTCACGTGTTTAACTCACCCATATATTTTTATATCCTGCCTAGCGTTCCACAGGTGGAGCACAAATAAGACCTTACAAAACGATGTTGTTACAGAAATAATGAGTATGTCCACTGTCTACCACTTTCCCTCTCCCTTTCATATGCACATACACAGCAATAACCTTCATGCATCTTAAAGCTGCAACTGCTCACTCGTGTGTGAAAATGAACCTCAGACTTCTACCAGTGATGAGGATAGAAGTCTAATGGTTTCGTCCAAATTAGCTCTTGAATTGGGTCATATATATTTTAATGAAGTAGAAGCTAATGCGGGGGCTGGAGTCAGGAAGCTGGATGCTAGATGAGCGGCTGTGATTGCTTTTGTCCTTGGTTTGATTAGTTTGGCAATCGCAATCATTTACATAAATTGCAAATATCTTACAAAGGGGGAATCACATCCCAAGGGGACAGAAGAAAGGAGGGTACAGCCTATTCATAAAAAGATTTTAATGTGCAAATAAATACCAGGTGATTTTATTCTTTCTCTGTGTGTTCCCTATTGACAAAGCAACTCGGGTGGCTCAGGCAGAACCGCACCGCTCAGGACTGCCTTGCAGGCCCAAGCACGGATTATCATGAGAAACATGATGAACATCAGGTGAAAAGAGATGAAGAGTTTTCCTTCTCATCCCAGTAAACAGACATGTACACTCTAGCAACAATTATCATCTCCATCAAACACATCACTAAACAAACATTTAAAATTTGCCCTAGTTTGTCAACGTAGCCTTGTCTCAGTGGATTCACCCTTCTCAGGCAGTGCTGCAATTCAGTCCATCACAAAGCACAGATGTGCACAGAAAATGATGAGTTATCCAGTTTATGATCTAGCATGAATCCCAATGGAATTAGACAAGCATTAGTGTCCTGCTTTCATCTGGGATAGAGTTAGTTTTCTTTCTAGTGGCTGCTGTGGTTTGGATTTAGTATGAGAATAATGTTGATAAAACATTGCTTTAGTTGTCACTATGTGACATTTACCTTAATCAAGGACTTTTTCAGCTTCCCAAACAAACGGAGAGGGTGCACAGACAGAACAAGCTGGCGAATACCATAGACATCATGCTCAGGGGGGTTGACCAGGAGGCTGGAATCCACAATCGCTGCTTGGAATGGCCTGGGCAACCAATGACTGGGTGGTGAGAGCAGCTTATGTTGTATTACATTATTTTGTATATTCTTTTACCATTATTATTGCTGTTGTTGTTCTTATTATGTTCCTGTTCTGTTACTGTTCTATTAGGCTGCCTTTATATAACCCACAAGTTTTTTTCCTTTCCCTTCTTTTCTCCCTATCTACGGGGTAGGGAGGGGGCAGGGAGTAAGTGAGCGTGGTCCTAGTTGCTGGCTGGGGTTAAACCACCACAATTTGGATCTAAAAAACTTTCATTCGCCCACAAAACTGATGCAGGCTGCAAGCTTTTCCACTGGCTGGTATGAACTCAATCCATACACCTTAGAGAAGAACACATAATGTGCAACCTGAGAGCTTCTTCCTGGCCATTTCAGCTGAGCAGACCAGCTGAGAACTTAATTACCCTTCACTGGCTAATGGCAAGTGTCCTTTCAGATCTTTCTTTCACGTACTGGACTGAGACAACCCAAACATTTCATCTGCGCTGAGCAGTAGCTAACGAGTGTTACCAACTTCATGATACTTCCAATTCTTCAAGGATGCCTTTTCTCCAGTATTTTTATCTGATGCATAGGTGAGTCAACACTATGTAAAAAGATATACTAGTAAAAATAATGACAATAGGTCACAGATGAACTGAATACGTCACTGAACTGGGCATTAAACCTGACTCAATGGAATTATTCAATTAAGTACACTAAATAAGCACTATCATCTCCTAGAGGAAATTATCATCTTCCTAAACCCTCAAAGGTTAAAAATGCTGATCTAGGATCTAACACCCCAATGATGTTAGTCCACACAGGTTTCACTGAAGGCATCATGGCTGCACCTCCTTCTGGAAATTAAAAAGCGCCAGGGAACATCCCTGAGCACTGGAACTCACCCGCCCATGCTGGGAGCCACTGAGGGACCCCACATTTATTCGGCTCATGCCAACACAGTCAACAATCCCCAGACATGGCCTGAGAGCCATGGTGAGCCAGAGGTCAGTCCCAACAGGAGGAGCAGCTGGAGCTACCCTGGTCTGGAGGACAAACTTGTTGAGCAGAGGTGTGACAGTCCTGGGCTGCTCCCAAAACTGTCACTCTCTGGACCAGCATGGTCCCAGGCCCTTTCTTGTTGGTACTATAGGTCTCTGCTGCCTATGGACTTCAAGATTATCCCAAGTAGGAAAACTGTGGGACTCCTTGCCAAAAGATGTCATGAACACTACGATTTTACATGGCCTTTAGGGGAGTACTTGACTTGGACAAGTACTCAAGAGATCCATTGAGAGTTACTGTGTAAATGAACTGTATCAGGTTCAAGAAATCCCCTGAGCTAAACATTGTTTGAGGCTGACAGAACATTCATAGAAGTATGAAACATGCCTGTCCCCTTCTTACCCCCTGGGTCTGCTTATTATGGCCACTGTTGGAGACAGGATATTGGGCTAGATGAAGTCTTTGTCTGAACCAGTACAGCTGTTACGTTATTATGCAGAAGTGGTAACATCCATAAGAGTTCACTGTGACAAAGCAGATGTGAGGAAATGTTCAAGAAAACAGAGGGGCTGAGAAGTAATTTGGCAAGTAAGGTTTTGGCAGCAGCGCTGGCTTAAATAGCCTCCCTTCTCCCTGACCTCACCCACTTATTCCCACCACTCCCTGCTTTGTGCTTGTACAGCTGTTTGTGCAGCCACAAAGCAAACCAGGCTAGAAAACAGATTTGGAGGAGACACCTCTCTTCTCTTCTTTTTTCCCCCTTTCTCTGGGTTATTTTTCAGCCAGATCGGTATCCAGATTTAGCTGCTGCACAGCTGAACAAACAGTTTGCCAGGACAACACAAGAAGCTGCACAAATCAGGAACACGTGTCCACGACCAGGAGGTGTTTATGCTCAGCATAAGGAAAGCTTAAGTGGGACCGTCACCATCAGCACCACCACCACCAGCCTGAGACTCCTCGACATAATGGAAGAAGCATCTCTGCCCACAGCAGGAGCAGGGCTGGCTCCCCAGCCAAAGCAACAACAGGAAGGACGCTCTGCCTACTGGGTCTAGAAAAGATAGAGCTTCAACACAGATCAAGAGAGTGAGAGAAGTTGTTTGTACAGACATTCCCTGCATCGTAACTCAGACAGAAGTAAGAACTCTCCTAGGAGAAATCAGGCCAGGTTCAGTTTAAAAATGGGACGGGGCCCAGGTACCTGTAAATCACCTGAGGATGTTCCTGCTAAGCAGAATTACTGTGTCTCTTAAACAGTAGTTATTGAGTACATTGGCTTTAATTAGTTCTCTGGGCAATTTCCCGATTAGGAGCATCCTGATTAAGTGGAAAATGATACACTGCCTTTGCATCCTCTCTAAACAACATATGGTAGTTTAGTACCTAAGTGCACACGGAAGCTTAGCAGAACACAAAGCAGAAGAGGGTACTACGAATGGCTGCTTTCTGCACACGGGCAGTAAATGACAACTTGGCCTCCAGAGCCTTGCACAATCCAATCTGACACCTTTGCCTCACAGGAAACAGGAATAATGCATTAAGGGACGGCAAGATGCCATAAAAAGCACACGACTTTTCTTTCTCACACCCGCAGCATTTAAAGGCAGGCACCACTGTTCGCATTGCGTTCCTAATGGGCTGCCAGAAGTAGGAACCAGCTCCTGCCAGAGCTTGTGTGACTTTGACACGGGTGGACCAACAGAGCAAAATGCAGTATTCAGTAGAATAACTTTACTGCTTTAAAATAACGGTAGCAGTCACTAAACAGTGGCACGAGTGCCAGCAGCCAGGTTATGCAGCCTGAACAACTGGAGGGCTCTGACTGCCCTCAACTCCTTCTCAATCTACATCCTATCACACCTTCCTGGATGCTATTTTCTCATGTCAGCTCAAGGAAACCAGCAGAGGCTGCGTACGGATAAATTAACAAATGAAGTGGGACGCCACAGACAGCTTAAACTCTGGACTCCATTATGTTCAAAACACAAACACAAGTCAAACAAATACCCAAGAAGCATCAATCAAAGCACTGATGTCACTCTAGATTGTCTCCTGATAAACTCTTTGAAGGTGAAGAAATTAGGTGAATTCCACCAGAAACGTCATATAATATTACTGTACAAAACCACAAGAGAAGAAACAGAATTCAGACACAAAAGCTGATTTCTAAGAACCTCCAAAACTAAATTCACTTCACCTCTCTCAACCCTTGAGACGCAACCGTCTCTGGTAGATTCTCCCAATACATACATACCAGCTAAAATTAGGCTCATGATCGTGACTCATCCAAGTGGCTGCCAATCTCTTAGTTAAAAAAAGAAACAATTCCAGCAGTTGTGTACCGCACACAGCTCTGTGCTGCACAAGATGCTTGAATCCAAATTGGAGCAAAGCAGCTTCATGGCTTCGGAGTGAAAAAACAACACAGTCAGTGCATTTCTTAAAAGTCAAGATCCTTTCTGACACATTTAAAACCACAGAAAACACATTTGCTTGTGCTGGTTCTGTTCAACAGCTGCATTTTGAAAGATTGATCAAGTATCTGATAAACACATTTGCTTGAAGAATGTTTTTTTCTGGCAGTCAAAATGATTCTGTGTCTGTACTGGCTCTCTACCTGCTAAAGAGAAACTGCACCATGTTAATCAAAATAGACAACGCTTTCAGTGTTAACCCAATTACGTGCAAAGCAGTGTCACACCTCTGTATCAAAGCACACCAAACCAAACCAAGCCTGACTTAAGACAGTTTCATCAGGAGCCAAGGGAAAAAATTGTCTCTGAGCAATTACGCCTGTCTGTTTAAACTGGAATCTTCTGCAGGGAAGAACCCCACCTTTCAAGGGTGATAAGCAGTCAGCTCATGTTTAAGTCTCTGGAAGCAAGAGGCAGTCAGTATTTCTGGACATAAACTCCTTAAAGAATAAATTATAACAGAAGGAATCCAGCAGGGCTGCCGCTACATTTAAAGACAAAATTCCCATTGAATTCAGCAAGACAAAAGTAGGCTTTGATACACGTTCCACACAAAGTTGCAGCAGACTTTGGTCTGTCCCCAAAAGGGGCAGAGTTGTCACAGCACTCACGAAACGGAAGGGAGACGGATACTAGGCTTGAAGACTCTTCTGCCTGCAAACAATATGACATTCACTGGGAACTTTTTTTTTAACACGCATGCTCTGGAGCTTAACTCTGTAACAAGCCAAAAGCTGCACTTGCACTTATTTCCATCAAATCTAGTCCTTTAAAGGATGCCATGGAATTCGCTCCCTTTATATTACGAAGCAAGATGAATATGTCCTTGCCACTATAAACCCGGAGCAGAGGAATTTAAAAGGAGAGCTCTACGTTTTGGTCCCCACGTGATGAAAAGGAAGTTAGCCCCCAACGTAGCTGTGAGCTCCTCTGTTCTCTATGCCAGAGATATGTGACGAGAATAAGATTGGAATGTGGCCCCAAAACTTTACTAAAACAGTGGAAATTTTTTTTAAATAACATGCGCAAATATTCTGCCCAGCCCATGGAGCCAGCATGCTTATGAATCCAGAGCACCACAAAGGAGCCCTTATCTCATCAGTATGATATTGCACATGTCTCTAAGAAGCTATCTCACTGCTCGTTAAGAAACTGCAGTTCATCTGTTTTGGTGGAGGGTGGATCAAACCAGGCTGTGTTTAACAGCACAGTCTTGATATTCAGAAATGTACTGGATTGCTACATTTGCACAACTGCACTATGTTTGGGCAATGGGTCTGAAGATATCTCCCTCCTTATATTGTAACAATAACTGGCTTTATTCATAGACCGGAAAATATCAGCTACTGGTTGATCAAAACACTGTCATAATCAGCAAACTCACTGTCCATCAGCCCTCATGGCATCCTTTTCAGCCAGGTAAGCCTTACCACGCTAGCTTAACAGAGGGGCAAAAAAATTAAGTTTGCATATGTCAAGGCTGACATTCTCAAACTTGGCTGTCTTACCTTACGCACCTAAATCCACATTTAGTTTTCAGTAATGCTGCAAACCCCCACACAATATAACATGTAAAGACACTGTGGGACTCAGTGTTTATAAAAATCAGCACAGTCCTACTTACATGCTTAACTACAAATTTGGATGTCTAACTTCAGACATCGACATTCAAAAAATGTTGGCCTATGATTAATTTCAGGCTGCAAAGACAGTCAGGATTAAGGACTGGACGTGAAACCAGCTGACCTTCCTTAGTCATATGGTTTAATTTTAGGCAGTCCTGCTAGGAGCAGGGAGTTGGACATAATGATCCTTATGGATCTCTTCCAACTTGAGATAGTCTATGATTCTGTGGTGCCTCGGCCTAACCAAAGCCTTCTCAGCATGCAAACTCACCGTTACCTGTGAGCTTCTAACACAGAACCGAGAGTTAGAAAAAGACACGCAGCTGTGGAGAGAGGTTTTCAATCTGCATGAAAAGGACCATGCATGGAAGGCTGTCACTCCTTCCATGGGGAAGCTTAATAAGCAGGGTCCTGAAATGAATATATCCACTTCTGAAAAACAATTACAATCAGTTTCTCCAACAATGAGCTTCCACAGGACCCTCTACTCAGTCTACGCTCCTAGTGTGCATTAGGAGATGCACCCAACTCCAGCACCGAAAAGAAACCCCAGTTACTGTTCAGTATATTTTTCCCTATGTACTTTATCAACATCCAGAAGGACAATTACTAACAACTAATAAATCTGTGACCTGGGAGCTCTGCAGAAGAGATGGCTGCTGAAATATAAGGCAGCCTGCAAGCCCTGCCCTGCTCTGCAGCAGGCTGGAGCCCCACGGGGCACAGGGGAAGGCCCGGTGCCTTCCCTCTCAGCACACATAATACGCATGGGTGAATCAGCACCGACACAGAGTTATGCTCCGTCTATCGCAAAACCATGGAAAATTCAAATTTAAGGCCATAACTCTGCCCGCCCTTACGCCAATGTGCTTAGCTGAGGTGGTGTGTGTTGTGTGTCATGTTTGATCACTGTGCTCTCAAGGACATCAGCAAGAGCCAGGCATGAGAAAGTGGGTTAAAAGCCGTGAATTTCTGATCTGCCACAGAACGTCCTCATTTCTCGGACTTCAAATTGGATCCACATTGTTTCCCTAGAGCGGTCTATTATTTCCCAGGCTCCAGAAGGTAGGGTGGGGCCCAGCCCCCTGGCAAACTACCCAAATCCCCCACCCTCTGAAGGACTCCCAGCTTCATGTTATGATTCAACAGAGATTCCAGCAAACCAAGGAGGGGAGACCTGTGGATAAAAACAACAGCACGATGCTTGGTTTGGCTGAACAGTCTTTAACACCACCTATTTCTCCTAAGTATATGCATATTAATTAAAGATATTTCATAAACTGGTAATGTTTTGCTTGAACGGCTTCTGGCAAGCACTGTGATACGCTTGAGTTTTTAGGGGATAAGGCAATGAAAAATATTGCAGGTATCAGGTTCAGCACAGAAAGGGGCCGAAAGAAAAATGGCCAAACAACACAGTTTAAAGAGAGAAGAAGATGGGAGGAATGTAGCAAGAAGAATCAAGTACTTTTCATATTATTTTAAGGTGGTAACATGAGGTTTATTTCTTCAAGAGATGGGATTGTTTCTCAAGGAACTGAGCCAAATCCAACAAAAAGCTAACAAGACACAGACAATAAAGTACTGCCAGTGAGTATAACAGCTGTTTTTCAGCTCACTTAGTTTAACCTGTCCTTGCCTTTGGCAGAAGCCTTTTGATTTTAGCAAGACAACTAGGGTTTCATAGCAATGCTGAACAAACATTTTACAGAGAACATAGACAAAAAAAATGTTTCTGCATTCTCTGTGCACCCTTTATCCAAGATGGACACTGCGTGTTTCCCTCACCTGCCTCCGTTTGAAGTGCAGGGCGAAATTCCGAGTTAAACCATCACAAAGTGCTCCTGAATATCTCGCTCTTATTATGCTCCGGTGTTTCTCTTTACATTCCCCTGAAGTGGTAATTTATTTTATTAAACAGATAGTCTACACTGGAACTAAAACAACTTATTGCAGGTAATTCTCAATCAGCTTCATCAAGCTCAAATGAAAAAATATTCTGCTTTTTTTAAAGAGTTCCAATATTTGCATTTAGAGGATTATTAAGTAGGAATTAAATCATGTTCCTGACATATCTGGAATTTGATTAATAAGTAATAAAAATGTCTACATTAAATCTTAACAAAATCCAGAGTTGCTGCCTTAATAAAATACTATCATGCGATTTAAGCTTGCAGAATATTTTACTGATTTTAAAATGCCATCCCCAGTCCTTGTGCTGGGTATGTACTAAATCACAAGTTATATATTGCTTCTCTCCTGAAAGGAAGATGAAAGGGGCAGCTGGGCTAATGTAAGAGGCACCTGGTCAGAGCAGCAGAAAAGCAGAATATTCTCCTGGAAGTTCAGAGTTCCTTCACTGCTAAATGTTTCTTCTGGTGCCAATAAAGGGAGGATGTGTCACAAGGGGAATATCTGCCACTTCAGCTGTAATTAAACTTGTTGCAGAGTACGATCCACGTAGAAGTAATTCTTGATCCACTTCAGCTGGTGATTATTTCCCCATGGAAAAATGAAGGACTTTTAGCAGGCAGTGATGAAGGCATGGGGTTGAATACAATCACAGAAGAGACACTTGGATGGGAACAGGCATGTTGGAGGTTTTAATCTTTGCAAGGGTTTTAAAGCAGGTTACAAGAACCTGCCTCCTTGTAAGACTACTTTCAAAACAAGTGAATTACATCTCCTCACCAGGGTGAATTTGCATCTTTCCTATGGCTTTTCCCTGGTAACTGGTATGTACCACATTACTTATTACAGCAAAATCATTCCTTCACATACAACTTTCTGCATTTCATCTCTAAAAGCGCTCAATAAAAAGCTAGCGAGCTTGGTGTCTTTCCCAAGCACAGGTGGACAGCCAGGTGTGAGCTAACTGTGCATAGATGGAGCCAGTGGAGTTCCAGGCATTACAACTGGAATTAAAATAAGTATTTAGTGCAATTTCAGATACCTTAGTGTACCCCACCTGGCTGATCTAAAAAGGCATGCATTTTATTCTGCCAAATTTATGTATACTCATAGGATATTGGGCTTTCAGACAGCCAAAGTGGCACAGGGTCACCGTGTTATACAGCTGAATTGCTCCCCAGTGTTTAGACACTACATTTATTTGTCTGCACCTTCATGCTGGGCTCTACCTTCCTCTGCCCCAGCCCTGACAGCAAGGGGGAGGCCAAGGGAAGGTGGGATAGACTGGGGGCAATGAGGGGCTGTGATGTGACCACAGCCCCAGCCTCGGGCTAGAGGCTGTCCCCACACAAACAGTAGTGACAGTGGGCTGCCCTTGCTGGCCATTCCCCTTATAGGCCCAAGTTATCATCTGTCCCACTGCATTTGAGCAAATCTGAAGAGCAACAGCCCTTTCTCCCTGGGCAGCCAAGGACACCCCCGTCCCACCGGTTCTCTGTCAGAGCAAGCAGAATGTGGGCAGGAGGTGTGTCACAGGGGGTTGGGGTGACGAGCCAGCCAGGGCTGGAGGAGAGCCAGCTGAGGTGAGAGGACAGGGAAGAGGGCAGGGAAGGGCATGGCTGGGCCACAGGCAGGGAAGTGGCTGCGCTTCCTTTGCTTTCTAGGACCAGAGGCCCTGAAGCGGACGTGACTGGACCATGGTGCACTGCTGTCCTCAGCCACTCAGCCAGAAAGATTGGTGACTTTCTACAAGGACACTGAAGTGAGCATAAGGAATCAAAATAACACCTGGCCAGTGCAATTTTTGAGGTACCTGCTCTTGGCACCAAGAGCAACATGTAGTGGCCATGTCACAGTAGGCAGCAGGCTGGTGGTGGGGTTGGTGACATGGCCACCCCAGGATGGGTGTCTCTGGGCTGCTGGGAGTTGTGAGACTGATAACCTTGGTCTGAGGCTGGGAGAGCCCTGGGCAGGGGTTGCCCATGGTGACTAAGGGTGGCTCCTCCCCTTGTTTCTACATATTGTCCTATTTTTCATATCCTCGGGCCCAGACAGGAACACAAATAGACCCTGACCCACTCCTGTCCCCTCCCTCCCCAGCCACTCAGCTGGAGATTTCTCTAGCTTTCTGCAAAACCCTTGACCTGAGGACAAGGAAGCACAGACAGCCCCAGTCTGCACCACATCATGGTCTCACAGGCAGCTGGAAGCTCCCCACAACCATGGACAAGGGGACCTCTGCAGCACTCACTTTCTCTGTCTGAAACTGACCTCAAAATAAAGTTTTGGATTTATGGGGGAAAAAGAAAAACAACCACAAAACATTTGTAGTGAATGGGGCTACACCTGCCTGGTGACCAGTTACCAGTGACATTCCTCAGGGCTCAGTTCTAGGGCCAGTTCTGTTCAAGATATTTATCAATGAACTGGATACAGGAGTTGAATGCATCATTAGCACCTCCCATACCAAACTGGGAGGTCCTGTTGACTTGCTTGAACTTGATGTTAAATCATTGGGCAATGATTAATGGGATGAAATTTAACAAGTCCAAATGCCAGATTCTGCACCTAGGATGGAGTAACGCCAGGCACAAGTGAAAATTGGGAGAGGAGTGGCTGGAGAGTACTGGAAGTGGGGAGGAAGTGCTGATCTCGTCTCCCTGGTATCCAGTGATAGGATGCATGGGAATGGTTCAAAGCTGCGCCAGGGGAGGTTTAAACTGGACTTTAGGAAGCATTTCTTTACAAAAAGGGTGGTCAAACCCTGAAACAGGCTTCCTAGAGAAGTGGTTGATGCCCCGAGCCTGTCAGTGTTTCAGAGGCATTTGGACAATGCCCTTAATGAGATGCTTTAACATGGTCAGCCTTGAAGTGTTCAGGCCGTTGGGCTAGATGGTCGTTGTAGCTCCCTTCCAACTGAAATAGTCTATTCTATTCTACTCTAGGTGATACATTTCTTTTGCTCTTTTTTTCTTTTTGAATAATCAACATATTTTGCTTAATAAACAAGTAAAATGCAGTTCAAAAGTACGCAGTTGATGTTCGTATTTCAACTAAAATGAAATAATCATCTTGCAATAATCTTGTGGCAGTACATTAACCACAGCCAGACATGAGAAAGGAAAGCAGAGGCACTGGCAATTGAACTCGTCTCAGCTAGCAGGAGTAAACCAGAAATAATTCCACCAAAGTCAATACATACTCACTGGTATAAAAAAGCACTGGCAAATCCTTAGGCTATCTCTTTCTTATAAAAGAGACATTAGCCAAAGGTGAGGAGCACATCACTAGAAGACACCAACTTACCTCTGTGGTCCCCCATTCCCACTGCCCAGTGGGCACCTTCCCTCATCTGACCCTTTGTCCAGAAAACTACTGAAGACATTTCACCTCTTGCGGTGCTGTTCAAGCATATGGTGTAACTTCAGGCCTACCTTAAACAGTCTCCTAACTAGAGTGTCGCTATCACTTTTTATTGATCCTCTCCTAGTTCAAACACTACATAATGGCATTAGAGCAGGACTTCAGATGGAGCCCTTGCTCTGTAGACTTCTTGTGGAACTCCTGCGTCTTCCTGTTAGAGAGTTAGGTCTATTGTTACTTCTGTAAGGGCAGAGTGAAAAATAACGCATGCTAAAATGCAGAGATTATGGTAACTGGGACCATGTAAGTGCCCATGATACAGAAATACGAGATGTTAGAGATGATGTACAAAGCATACGAGAAATAGCTGAATTATAATCATACATTGCTTTTTCTGGCACAATAGCTCAGATAGGCATTTGGGAACTGAAAAGGAGAAGGTGAATAAAACTTATATGTGGAATTGTTTTGACTGCTATTGCTTGTGCTAATTGCTTTAAAAAGGATTCTGTTTGATTGTTTAGATAGCATTTTGGGAGAGTAAAATCCAGCACTGAGACAGGTCTTTGAGCACTTAAACATTTCCAGAGGGATTTACGGACAAAATCTTTGGTGATCAAGAACAATCAAATACAATCCAAGTCCTGAATCAAAACGCTAGCCTACTTAGGGCTTTTCATCCCCCTTGAGAAACCATGGTCCCTTGAAAGACTTTGGCAGACCTGGCTGGATACTTTGGTACTTAATATGCAACAGCAAGAGCGAACAAGCTTGTGAACAGCCATTAAATCACAATCAAGGATAGAGTCTAATCAAGTCTAAAAAGAGCAACATTACGTTTCAGCATGCAGTTTGTTATCAGCTGAACACATTAAACCATTAAAAGCATTCACACAGGAATCTGATGAATAATTTCATAGATAGATGATACCAAAATTTGAATATGAATACAAGCCACAAACTCACTCTGGGTTGAAACGCCTGCACCCCTCAGCTACACTGCAGCACCAGATACAATGCAGGACACGAATGGGATGTTAATAGGAATATGTTACAAAGTAGACATCAAAACAAGAGAGGGAAATAGCTTAAAATTTCAGCTTAAGGGGACAGCAATGTGGCAGAGGAAACTCCTCAGCTACAAAGCTTGTAAAGGGGGAGCTCATCAGAATCGCCTGCCTGCATCGATTGGTTTCCATTCCCTACAGGAAAAGTACAGATTAATACCAAATAATACAATTGTGCTCATTTTAGAGAGACATGGATACGGAAACGCAAAGTATGACTTCACTAGGGGCCACGATAATAAATAAATTAGTACTTTAGAGGTGTTATTTGTGAAGCGTTCAGAGTCTTTCAAAAGTATTAACTCTGACGATGAGGTGTAGCTCTTTCTGCCCCCTGCAGAGAGGCATTAAAGGAAGCTAGGGAAAAAAAAAAATGGCAACAGTGTTTCCAAACAGGCTTGTTTCCAAACTAAATTTGTTTCCAAACAAATGAGGTTCCTCAACATCAAGCAGATGTGGTGAGCTGACTCATTTTCATTTTAGGTAACCTTAACTAGACCTAATTTTCAGAAAGGATCGTATTCTCAGTCCTTTCAAATGATCCTTTTAAAAAACACCCTCGAGATGGGTATCCAAAAAATCTTAAATATTTGAACTAATCAAATAGCTGTGAATATATTATTATAATTAATCACTTTTAAAACTCTTCGCTTTGCTATCTTAATTTATTTCCATAAGCTTGGTCTTTGTAATGGTGAAAAAGCAGCATACCACTTCTGGGGAAAAGAAAAACAAAAAAAACCAACACCAAAAAAAAAAAAAAAAAAAACCAAACCCACAAAACAAACAGCCCTCTGTTGTGACTGCTTTAAGACAATTGCAAAAAAAAAAAAAAACACAAAAAAAAAAAAAAAAAAAAACCCAACCCACAAAACCAAAACAACCACCCAAGTTGATTTAAATACTTGAGCATAAATTTTAGAAAATTAATCTTATTCCTACAAGTTTGTAAAGTGTTCCCCAAACCACATTTTGTGTTGTGCGTAGAGAGCACATAGAATAAATTTCAGCTCCCTGCCCGGGATGCTTACATGCTGTAGGAACACAAATATGAAACAGCAACAACAGATCAGCAGGACCGGCAGCACCAGCATCCAGCAGTCTGCGCTCCCAGCATCTTACAGACCTGCCAGGAAAACCAAACTCAGGAGTGCCGGCTCCTGCTCCATGTTCCGGGGGATGGAGCACTTTACATTATTCCACACGAAATGTGAGAACTGAGTTAGGTGTAGCACTTTTGCAAAACTGCCTCTGCTGTGGAGTATGTCCCCGGACAGAACCGCAGCGTGGTGTACGTGATGGCACACCAGGGGTGTAGGTAGTTTCACTGAACTGTCAGCGTTCACCAGCTTACTCATCACAAACACAATCCACTCTTGCTAAATAAAACTTAATGAAGCAGCACCCAGTGCATTTCAAGGTCCTAAATCAAAAAATAAATAAATAATTTAAAAAAAGATGCACAAACAGGGACTGCTAAAGGGAAATGCATTAGGGATGGGACAAAGGGTGAGTCTCACACACTGACACATAAGCTGACAGACACCGAATTGATGTGCCATAAAAAAAATCAATTTGGCTGCAAAATCTTTGCCCCACCAGATCTTCAGAGATTGAAAGTTTCTACTCCTACATAGAAGGCTTCCCATCAGGAAATATGAAGTAAGCAGATAGGGGAAAACTTGGTCAATAACCTAGAACTAGTTATGGACCTGAGAACATTCATAGCCCCAAGGCCAGATGAAGAGAACAGTTAACAAAGAAAGAGGGAAAGAAAAAACCAGTACAACGAAAATATAAATATTGAGCACTGTGATGTATTTCAGCTTGTTTACACAGTCCTAAGGGACACACTGAACACTCTGAGCCATGGCAAGGGCACTGAGAACTGGCAGAGTGTCTGGCACGCTGAAGGACTGAGCTCTCTAACACAAACCAGAGCTATTGCCATTACATGCATTTTACAATGTAATCAAGGCATAGGCCTGTATCCAGTGCACGTCCAATGCCTCCCGGGAGACAACGGGAAGCGTTATTTCACTTTTCTTTTAACTTGGACCATGGTTGGAAAGAACAAGATCTCAGGTTCCAAAGGAAGAGTCATGTGAACTGAGAGTCTTGAAGAAAAACAAAATCTTCAGATGCCATTTTTGCTCTCATCTCAGTGCAGTCCACAGTACTAAACTTAAGAAATCCTCAAAAATATTACTCTGTAGTCCATGGAATCCAACTAGATATAGTATGTATGTAACCATACCCGCTACCAACACTCCCACCACATACTTATAGGCCTCCCATCACCAGCAACTGGATGTTAACGAGTTAATTCTCAGGGTAACTATTTGAATGTAAGGAACCATCCCTATTCCCATTTCACTGACTCAAAGCAGAAGTTCAAGATCCCAGAGACTGGCCACTGGCTTCTTTTCATCTAAAACTATGACATTCATCATCAAACACAAAGGATCACTATTACTATGACTTAAAGAATTCCATTTAAGTCAAGCTTCTAATCAAAACTCTCAAGCAATTCCATATACATACTTCAGGAAAAGATGGATACACTTTATGGCATTGTCTAAACTAACAATATTCTGCAGTTGTTCCACAGGGTGGTTAAACTCACCCCTAGTATCTGGTTTAATTCTCCTTGTAGAAGATGCAGTGCTGATACACCCACACTATGGATCAATGAACGCAGTCACTCCCTGTAATCCCAGGACTAAAGAAGCTTCAACTTAAATTTACTTACTTATTAATTTGTTGTCAGGTTTTTTTTGACAGCAGGTGTTTATAAACCTCACAAGACAGGAGGTCACTGCAATGATAGCTAAATGATGAAAAAAGTAACTAATTATTCAGGCTAGCAGAAAGACAATATGGATGCATCCAAAACCACTACTTCTAAAAATTCTGTCCTCCAGTCCTTAGCCAGGGAGATAGTGGATCACTTCATTTGAGACAAGTATCAACCCCATGACTGCAGACACTAAATCCATTGCTTTAATCACCATTTACGCACTTTAACCAATGATCCTTTATGGAAAAAGGTATAAATAACGCCTACAAAAGCAGCCAAAGCACCCTCCACCCTCCCAGCATCCATGTTCCTAGAGCATCCTGCCTCTTTTTGCTTTTTCTGCATCTGGCCCTCTTAAGCCTCTTCACCCAGCAGCAAATGCTCAACCAGAGGATGCTGGGCAGCCTCCTTCCAGCCTCATCTATTACTTGATTAGGAAGTAGCTGGCACTGAGTGGAGCTGGATACTTGTCAAAGAGCAAGTATGCTGAATGCACACAATACACTAAATTACAGGCATATTTACTTTAATTTAATCCTTATGCACCTCCTTAAATCAGGAGGTGGGAAGCATAACCTTTTCTGTACTCAAAGTATTCGTGCTGGTTCCTAATCATTCTAATAAAATTATAACAGTGAGCTTGTGGAAGGTATTTCTTGCAGTTTTTATGCACTTATCCACTCTTTTTGGTCACCATTCCCTCTTTTCTCATTTAAGTTCAGGTCACATAAAAACTAAAAAGTTTATTGCATTTTCACAGGTAGCACAGACAAATATCTCATGATACTTCTGCAAATAAACTCTTATTTTTATTCATGGTATGCAATGCAAAAGACAAAACAATCAGCTGGCTACTGAACCTAAAATAGTTATTGGGCTTTCTCGGTGCAATGATGCAAGGATAGAAAAATGGAGTTAGATGGCAAAAGCAAGAGCCAGACCATCTCCTCTAATTAACGTCACACTAGCTTTCTGGTTTCCTGGCAACTTTGGAGTTTCAGCCTTGTCAGATGGAAAGTATTTGCTTGATAAAATTTTCAGAAATTCTCATCACTTTAATTTGCCAGTAAAACAGATTTTTACAGGGAGGAGGAAAGGAAATTAAATTAGATCCTGTTTTCTTCTTTAATCAAATTGATGAAAAAAAAAAAAAAGGGCTGATAAAATATTATGCCAATTCTACCATTTATCTAAAACCTACTCCTCATTTCACATCAAAGACCCAGTGGTTCAACCTGGGTGTATACAACCCCCTTGGACATACTGTAATAAGACCTTAATCTGCATGAGTGAATCTGACTCCTTGGTTTTGCCAAAAATCTGTACACTCATTTGTGAACATAACAACAAGCATTTAATGTCTCAGACATCAGTACAATAATCAGAAATGCCCTTTCCACTTGGCTGTTAGAAAGCTTGTAAACTTCCGAGCAACAACGCTAATGTAACCCCACACAGATGGTCCAAATTTAGAGTACACAATCAAAAAAGATGACAAGAGGCCAATACTTGTAATACGGCCAGAGACTTTGTTGTCATGTAGAAGAAATTAATTCAGTCCAGTTCAGATTACTACACTGAACTTCTCAGTACAGCATCTGAGCATGTTTGCACCATAAAACGGTAATAACTCTGCTGTAGTCACAGAAAGAGCTGGATCCCTGGAGGAAACCCTTCACAATCCCCGTGTTCTGCTTCTGTGCCATATGGCCCAACTCACAGTGCAATTTAATAAATGCGAGACTCTGTGATCCCTTTGGTCTCTGAATCAGGCTCTGCATCCAAAAGTTTCCATCTTGCAATAGGATGAAAACAAATCTGCTTGAAAAACCTTTGGAAAGAGCATGACGGTTCCCAATTTCTCTTTCTCCCACTCAGCCGGTCCAGTGAAAGCACGGCATGTCTGGGCCAAATCCCATGAAAAGGTGCTCCTGGAATCATGTCAAAACTCACTTTGTGGTAATCCAGGCACAAATCACGCTGTTAAAAATATGGTGCTGCTAAGATGACTTTGCTAAATACCTCTTCTACCGGT
This sequence comes from Calidris pugnax, assembly GCF_001431845.1. Classification (NCBI taxonomy): domain Eukaryota; kingdom Metazoa; phylum Chordata; class Aves; order Charadriiformes; family Scolopacidae; genus Calidris; species Calidris pugnax. The sequence goes on along the minus strand of NW_015090793.1, from coordinate 3,077,524 downwards.
ATCTAAGTACTGCTAAGAGATCTCGAATGCTAGCTTGAGACTGTTATATGAAGCCTTGGTTGTAATCAAAGTCCTTTATTTTTCAGAACTGCATGATTAAATGGTCAGAATATCCTACAGGTGCTTTCAAAGCTTTGAAGCCATTAGCCCAGCATATACTATCAATGGTAAAAATATTAACTATCCTTCCACTAGACACAGAATGATGGGTTATTCTCATTTCGATTATCCCAAGGGCCAAATCTTTACTTTGTTTTGTTCTGTTTCCCAGCTACAAAGAGCAAAACACATCCTTTCAGTCTGGCTGACTTTCATCAGTGATTAAGGGGAGAAAGCAGAAAACCTATCAAATCTAAGGGACATGCAGCAAAAGCCAAAACGTTCATTCCTTAGCGCCATACCCAGACTAGCTGAGCGCTTAGTGCCGTGGCAGACCACCAGCTTTCATAGCACACTCTCCAGGGAAAATGCTGCGAGCTGAACGCTGCTGGGAATTGAGGGCAGAAAGAGATGGAGGACCTCTTGGTCCTGGCAAGGAAGCAGCTCCTGCTTAGAGGCACTCTTTGGTGCAGAAAGCCACTATCTTCCCAAAGGTGAGATGCGACTGAGCGAGACGGCAGCAGAAGGCAGCTTGCTCTGAAGAGGCCAGAGGAGGAGGGAGCTGCTGCCCCAGCAGAACAGAAGCAAAGAGAGATTTCTGTCTTGCTGTGATTTCTGTCTTTCGGCTCCCATTGAGTTCACATTTTTAGTTTGCAGCTTTGAGCATCGCCCAACTATGAGTGATCTTTCCGGGGGAAAATAAAAGTGCAGAAACTATTATTGAACATGTAGAATATACAAAGTGGAATCACACAGAAGTCACTTTCCAGCTGGCCTTGTTCTCCCATTCATATGACAGTTTTCATATTCTTCTGGATTTCTGCTTATTCAAACTGCTGGAACATGAATGCTGGCCACTTTAACCATCAGCATCTATCACTGACCTGCGGAAAAGGCATATTCTGAAAAACATAAAGTTGCTTTGAAAAATCCTAGAAATTCAAAGTGTCATTTCTTCAATTTTTCTTTTTCCACGAGTTTACTTGCTTCCAGTTCTTTACTTACTGCAGAAAAATGAGTCCTGCAGAGTTAGGAAAATGGCATCTTTTCCTTTTAATTTATCCTACACAGCACAGACATTCAAACTGGTGGTTCAGCAGAAAGGAGGTCAATGTACTAATGGAATCAATAAACTTAAGTGTGATGAAGCAACTGCCATTTCAATTACTGTATAAATTGTAAATCATTTTCAAACTCAAGAAATGTCCTTCTATCAACAAACTATCTGTTCAAGCGATTGTTTAAAAATCAAAGTGTGATCCTGTAAACATTTTGGGGCTCAGTTACACTGTATGTCTTACTCATAACTTCTGCTTATTCCTCATGGCTTATTCTTTATTGACTCAGATTCAGAACAAAGTAAAGACAAACTGAAGGAGTATTTACAGTTAGAAGTTACGGTAACGGCCTCCTCCTCCCCACTTGTTCCCTCTAGTCCTTAGTCACAATTGGATGCTCTGACAGTAAACATTTCTCCAAAGAAAACTGGGAGCATGGAGCCATAGCTGTGCTTACTCCAAGGCACTGGTGCCATCCAGATGCAGAGAGCACCATCTTCAAACAAGCTCTCTGCAAACCACCATCAAGTGACCAGAAACTCCACATCTGCTGTGTGCTGATATGAGCCAAGAGCTAAATGCTCCTGTTAAGGTCTATATACTGCATTGTCCTGTTTGACATGTCTCTAACCCAGCAAGCAAAGGCACAGTCATTTTTTCCTGCCCTGGAAGTTTAACGTATGCTCTCTGGGTGACAGGAAGTCTTGTCTGCTCAAGTTAAAGACATACTGTAGCATGATATAGCATGACCTCCACTTAACAGTCCTCATTCCCCAATGAAGTGTATCACCCACTCACTCTCTCTCAAACCCTGAAAGATGCTCACTGGCACAGAAAAACAAGAGCAAGAACGTCCAGAGAGAGATTAATACTGTTTAAGTTGTATATATACAGTGGCATGAGGACGCACAGCAACCCTGAGATAAAACAAAAGCTTATCATCTTCTCGTCCAGGAGAGATATGAGTTATTACACAGAAAGTGATAACCCCTGGCAACACTAATTATCTAGCCTGAAGCAGAACATATGTGGGATCACAAACTACTGAAGCATAGATTATTAAACAAGTGGAGCCAATGCTCTCTCTGTAAACTTTTCATAAAGATCTGCAACAGCTCAGCAGGCAAAATAATGTGCATCGACTCTGCTTTTAGTGAACTCCTCTCTCAAAAACCTGTTCAAATTTGGGATTCCTCTGTGCTTTGCGTTGCAGAAATGCATAGTTAAGAAACTGCCTTTTCCTTGGAGTTTTATCCTAACAGACAAAAAGGATCAAAAAGAAAATAAAAGGCAGATTATCAAGGTCAAGAAAGAGATTGATTACAGGACTTGTTCAAAAATCAAATCTGGCTCTAGCAAACCCAAAGTGAAAAATTGCGCCTGATGGCCATAACACAGTAACGCTTTTCCCCATCACAGAACTCCCACATCTCTAAATATACTCACACTTTCAACATAACCCTGCACTATCTTGAAGCTCAACTTCCTGGCTCTCAGAGAGGTGGCAGGCTTGAAACTACAATGGCAACTCCCACTGCCACAATCTCCAGTTCTTTGTTTCCAATGTTCTCCCAAATTATTTACAGAGCCTTTGTTACATATTTACAAAGTTTGTTTATTCCTAAAAGAATACCATGAGCTCCAAAAGTTCACTGACCATATTAAAAAACAGTCCAAGCTGTAAAAATGCAAAATTCAGAGCCTTCTTTAATATTCAGTAAAACTATCTAACACCAAGTATTGTATGACATCTTTTGAAGACCCAAGCTCGCTCTCTTCTGTCATGCTAAGCTTTCCTTCAGCACCCTCCTAGAGAGCGGTGGCTTTAGACAGCTAGGGAGGTCTTCAGATCCTACCAGTGGTAGTTCTCATATTGCAGCTCTGATTGCTTCTTTACAATACAGGTCCCCTAGGACACTGTACACAACTGCTGCTACAGCTTCACTGACCTCTGTAGAAATGCATGGGAAATACATAGTTCCATACCTTCAGCATTTCAGTTTCCTCATGCTCAGTAGCAAACCTTGCCCATTTTCAGTTGTCTTCTACCAACAAAATACAATTAGTAGTCTATGAAACCTACTCAACTTGAAATACAGAGCATGCAACACAATGAGGCATTTTGCTACACATGAACTGCAGCAGAAACAGTCATCTAACGTTGTGTGTAATTATTACAGCACTCCTGTGTGCACAGCATACACGCTTTGCTCCACTAGTACTCCCTGTACCACTGGTTACTCTTCAAAAGGCTTCCCTCAACAGCTTCATCACACTGTCTGTAGCAACGGCTTGGTATGAGCACCAGCAAAGTTCTTCTTTGTTCTGTTCAGCAAGCTATGCATTTCTGTTTTTCTGAAAAATCAGTTTAATTCCGGTAGACATAAAGCTCATTAACATTCTGATATTTTTCTTCTGTTGTCTGAATGTCTCTGTAAGAAATTCTGCAGCTCTGAGGGTTTAACCAAACGCTTGATTTTACTGTAACTCACAGTGGCTGGCCTTGGTCATAACTTAATTTCATATTGCTCTCAAAAGTTGTTTTGGATTCACCAGCAGGAAGAGAATCGTGTAATTGTCAATCTTATCAAATCACATTTGTCACTTCTTCCTGTAAACACCCAGAAGGAATATACTACACTCAATGAATTCCAGATATCTGCCTAGGAAGACATAGGAACACTTAAAAGCTGTGTGGTAATAATAATAAAAGTGAGAAGCCTGCCTCTGAACTCCTATGTTTAATGCATTAACATCTGCTGAATATTATAACACGTTTTACCATAGCACCTATAAGCCCTACTCCAAGATCAAAATCAAAATTATACTAAGTGACATATAAGGTGCTGTTCCAGAAGCATAGATTTCACATTGGCCACCTGGGCAAAGGCATTGGGAAAAGTAAACATAGAACCAAGGCAACAGAGGTCATTATTTATAAGTGTTTCAATGATTTTCTGGGAAGTAAATAAATGAGAGGTTAACTTACAAAGTATTTCAAGTGAGACACAAATGAGTATATATACATGCACACAGAGCTTCTGATCCTTCCCTCATTTTAATTTATTTTTACCTGCTGTGTATTTTGCTCATAAAAATTTGCCTATAAATGTCTATAATCCAGAAATGTATGTAGAAGGCTCATGCAGGTTGAAGAATTAAAGATGCAGAAGGAGAAAGAAAGAAAATGCCAGCAGTGGCAGGAAAATTAAAAGAAGGAATAAAGAAAAACCAACTAAGGGAAGAGCAGGAGACTGCCCAGCAGTAGCAGTGCAGTGAAGCAGAGGTGGGAAGCGGCGTGGGAGGACATATGCTGGGTGCCCATATGCCAGTGTGGACGAACATCCAAGCAACAGCATGCAAAACTCACTGACACTATCCAGGCCTTGAAGCAGATGCACTAATTCAAAGCAGAGTTTGCCATGTGAAGTAAAAGCCACAAAAAATATAGAAATTCATATTTTTCTAAAATATTTGTGTCATTGTACACTATTTTAATCAGTAAGAAAAATAATTCAATTAATGGAGTTTACCAAGAAAGCAAACAAAGCTACCCAGATGTATCTTGGAAAAGGAAGGCAGCAGGACACAGCCCGTCCCAAAATTTCTTGATAGTCACTTCTGAACACAGACTTCCTCACATGTGATTCCCCCAATGTGGGGGTCGGGGTAAAGGATGCATGGGGTGGAGGGTGTCATGCAAAGTATGAAAAGGAAAAACTTTGTGGAGAAAGACTAGAGAGCTACTCTTACCCAAATCATTTATTTTACCACAAAATTGCACAAAGAGCTGTGGTGGCAAAGCCATTGAAAACTAACAGGTGCCTGGAGATGGACAAGGGTGAAAGAAAAATTTCGGTGGTATTTTAACAAAGAACAAGGCAACAAAAGCATATTAGTAGAAGTTGGAGATGAACATCATCCTCAGGTTCTCAAACTGCCAGAAGTTTTGAGATTGTTTTACTTATTTCTTAAAGAAATAATGGAAAATGGGGTGCATACCAAATGACCAGAAAAGAACAGACATTGAACCTACTTTTATAAAAAGAGGAGGAGGAATAGGAGGAGTCCAGAAATCACCAACTAGTAAGTATAGCCTCAATTCCCAGAAAAATTGTAGAAGCTATCACCAAACAGTCTACTAGTGAAGTCCAATTTGAAATTTGAAAAGCAAATAGTATCAAAATGACCTAATTCCCTCATGTAGTAAAGTAAGAGGTCTTTGGAATAACAGAGAAGTAAAGGACATCCTCTGAATCAAGAGGGTTTGCAAGAGAACACTCCCTTAGTCTGGTATTATTTAACATCTGTATGAAGTGGTTATGCTTATTAAATCAGAAGATGACACCAAGCAAACATACAGAGTGAGGTACAGGATGAAAACTCAAAGTGATCTTCACAAATCGAAAAAACGATCAGAAATGGCTGAGTGCCATTCAGCAAGAACGATGGCAATCAATGAGCATAATCAGGATCAGCAAGAGCCAAGTACACTCTGCAAAAGAAGAGCTGGGAGTGTTAATGAATTATGAGACATTACTGTCTGCCTTTTTTGTAGCAGCATGGCACTGTAAGGTAATGGATAAAGAGGCTACAAGACAAGACACATGCAGACTGTGACCCTCAGAAAGGAAGCTTCTCCAGCCTGAAGATCTCAGTTGGAAGAGTGTGTTCATGCCAAAGCATCATAGGACTAATGTGGATTAATTGCAGAGAGCCTGGAAGAAGCAATAAAAATGATGAGAGGTCTAGAAAAGCAGCACCAAGTGAGCAACAAGGAAAGGATTGCAAAGCTGAGGTTATTAAACCTAAAGAATACAAGGCATAGGAGAAGCATAATAAAGGCTTTCAGATACATTAAAGTTTGATGAAAAGAGACAGGGAATAAACTTTTCTCCATATCCCTAGTGGATAGGGAAAGAAGTAAACTGAAGCAAGGCAGATTTAAATCAGACATTAAAGAAAACAGTCTAAACCCAGCTGCCCAGGTTCTTCTTACCATGATTAATTCTCCACGTCATTTCTCCACAAACAACTACACTGACACCAGCTGAGAGGGTTTGTACGGGCCTGGAAATACTCTGTGGCTGCTTAAGACATCACTGCTACCCAGAGAAACAGGGAGCAAACCACACATTAAGGAATCTTTTTCACAACACACTGATTTAGCAGCAAAGCTACTTCCCAAAGTTCCAGTTTCCCTACTGCTCCGGCCACTTGTTCCCAGGCCCTTGCCTGTGTCTGGTGCCCTCTCAGCTGTGTCAGTGCGACGGTTGCAGAGCTGTATCACGCACAGGTACAGCTAAATGAGCCAACTTAAAAACAAGCCTGGTTTTGGAAGAGTTGTTTTGAGAGGACTATAACGTGGGAGAACGCAAAATCAGCACACCGCAAAGCATCTAAGCCCATAATAGACAGGTGAACCCGGGTCACTTACACAAACGAGGCACGCATACCACTTTTTACTTACATCCAAAAACTGAGACAACAAGCCCTCATCATGCAAAATTGAGCTGGGACTTATACACCCACCACAAATTTCCACATTTTCTTACGGCTTTGTACTATGATACTTACAGGGCTGCTTCACATCTACTGACACCAAATAACTGGCGCTTTAGTAATGGAAGTGGAACACTAAGATGACATATTCTAAAATTAAAACATTAACATGTTCTCCTAGATACTCTCAAGTGAATGGTGGCACTTCCACTGTTCTACAGTAAATTTCAAAGCAAGTATCCTTTGAAACTAAACACATTACGGCCATTAGCAATGTTAATGCAATGCCTATTAAATGCATTTTCTACAGATCATAAATAAAAATCCCTTTCAAAACCAGAAAGATATCAAGACAAATATTGAGGTTTATTAGGGCTATAATTATAAGCAGAAGGTTAGCTAACACTATTTAAATATTTAACCTTTCGGAGCTGGTTGTTGGGAGTACAAGGGTTGATGTTGTACAACAAACATGTAGATCCCAGGCCTCCCAGAGTACCAATTACAGTGATTACAAAGCAGGTAGGTTAAATCCTTTGTCTTAAGTAGCATAGCAATTGACCCTGAAAGTAACTAAATATGAAGGCACAGTTAATTTTAAAGACAAACAGATTATGTTACTAATACTGCTCTAACAACTGGAACAGGAGCAAAGAGCATTGTCCCAGATTACAGTGACAGTCATGTGAAAGATTCAGGAACTAAAACAAGGTCCTACTGTATTGAGTTTTAAGCTCACTTTGCTAGACCACAGATATCCCTCATTATATCTTGAAGACCTCATATGGCAATTATTTGAGCCCAAAGAAAAATTCTGCAGCGCTCTACTGATTTGTAATTCTTCTGCTCTGGAGGAATAGTCATATCCCTTCACAAACAGTTTAAATACTAATTATTTCTTTGCTGAACCCTGCAGTGAAACTCATATCTAGAAGGGGCCATGTAGAAGCACTCCTAATATTTCTGCTGCTCAAAAAGCAATGCTCTTCATCCGCTTCACTGATTTTCTACCCAACAGGTACAACACTGAAGTAACGAGCATTATAAAACTTAATACAGTGCCATATATATTTTATGGCTCTGTAGATCAAGATCAGAGAACATCCAGATTGTTTTTAGAGAACTAATGCCAGACACATTTCAAATTATTACATATGTAGTGATTCTAAGAAATTTATAACTCTTACTAAATTAAAATTAAAAAAATATATAGTTGAGAAAAAGAATTTTTAAAATCTCAAACATTCTTTAAGGAAGGCAAAATTTCCCAATGTTTTTTTAAGTAGAATTTACTACGAAATAAAATAATACATCAAAATAAAAAGTGGCTTGGTAAGATGCATATTTCACTAATGCAAATATCAGGTATTAAAAATATATGTAAACAGAAAATCATTCATAATGCTCTATTGTTTTTACAGAACAGCATTTAAAAAGCAATATCATGTAGGATGTAAAGCCACATGAAAGCTCTGGATAAGGGACTGTAAAATGAGATTCCCTTATATCAGACTAACATCAGAAAAACAACTTTCCTGTGTAGCTTGCCTCTCTTTTCCCTTCTGTTTATCTATGGTAACATGATCACACAAATTTCCAAAATATCCAAACACTTCATGATCTTTGATGTTGCCCTTATAACCGAAGAGGCGGAACAAGACTTCCATAGGTGAGATTAAGATACAGAAAGATTCAAGTTACCTGCTCAAGGTTGAACAGAAAGCCTCTGGCAGTTCTGCAAACCAGAAGTAGTTCTCCTGAAGCCCAAGAGATGCAAAAACAACCAGACCCTCCTCATTTGCCGTTTCTGCAGGAACCACATCACGTTGCAACCACTGACAGTTCTCTGTAGAGAAATCACAACTCACCTGGAGTCTGTCTTTGAACTGACACAGAAACTACAAAAACGGAGGTTTACACTGTTGGGCATCTGAGCAAAAACATCCTACTTTAGGAATTTGCTCACTATGCTTTTTCTTTTTTCAGTTTCTCTCCCTTAGCAGCAAGTTACAGCCTGGTGTAATCACAGAGCATTAGCTCAACATTGGCCAAGCATAGCAAGAAGAGTCCACAGGAGCACAGTTCTCTGACAGTGGAGCCATAGCTGAAGCTGACAGAAGTGGACAGCCTTCTCTCAGCTCCTGGGGAGGTGTCATCCAGGGACTGCCCACCCTGGCATTACTTTAAAAATTTTACAAGAGAACATACCGTATTTCATTTATATTTACCTGTGTTTTCAAAGAAAAGCAGCTCAAACTTCCACATTAAATCTACAAAGCAGAGTAAGTCAGAGTAAGTGCCTGAAACCACCTGCTTCTATAGTTTCCCATGCAGCACATACACAAACCCAAATTTCAGTGAGAACACCAAGCTGAGAACATACAGATTCGGAAAGCTTGTTTGTTGTGTGGGTGTCTATTTTTGTCAGTTAGGTTGACGGTTGGATAAGATGATCTTTAAGGTCCCTTCCAACCTAGAAGATTCTGTGATTCTGTGATTTCATCAGAACATTTTCCAAATCAAGTGGAAAGTAGTTTCATACAAAATCACTCATCTGAAGTCCAGCTTAGAATGAGCAGCCACCTCTTCAGGAACATAGGGCAGGATACTGCCCACTACTTGCTATTCCATGTTGCTTTTCTGACCCACATTTGCCAGAATTAGCCTGCGTGCCACCACCACCCTGAAGTACGCCTGTCTGAGACCAAATTTCATCATTAAATCCAGAAACAGCTGAAGAGCAAATTTATGATTTAATTATTTTGTGCTTGGACAAACAAATTCTCCATTGAGTCTGTTTCTACAAGAGCAGAAATCTACTATTTTTACAGAAAAAGCTGCAGCCTTCAATTCTCGCTAGAATATTCCCTTCATTTTTAAGAAAACTGATCAACAGTCTCAAAGGCTCCAATTTCAGTGCAATTTGCATGTCTTAATTTTATTAAAAATGTCTTCTGGAAACTACTGAACATCTTCTGCTTTGATTTCTTCTAGTATGTCTCAGGCACACACGGGGAACTGCCTGGAAATACACTGCAATACCAAATCTACTTCTGGCTCAGTTTAGTTGTGTTAACGAAGCCCAGCCATCCCAGCTGAATTTGCCTTATCTATAAGGTACGAGCAGCACTGCTTAGTATGCATCACAATTGCCTCTAACAAGGTTTGGATGAAGGACAGAACAACTACAAACAAAATTATCTTACTTCCTTTTGCACGTAGATTTTGACAGATGGGAAACTTTCCAAATTCTCCTACTATTTTGCGGTTAAAATTGGAAAATCCCGTCTGCTACAAATGGAGAACGGTCCAATTAAACATGTTAGCTACTGAAGAATTGTCAGCACTGGAGCTGCCTTGAAGCACGATGAGTCAACAAATTTGCCTCCTAAGGAAGTATCGCGTATATAATGACTAAAGTTTGTGACATTAGCAAAGACCCTTCAAGAATGAAAATTGATACAAATTGCTGCAAGCTTTGCTTTCTAAACTTCTGATTGTTCCTAAATATGACACAAATAAAATCAGTCTAAAACTATTCATTTTTCCAACATCCATTAAGGTCTCTTAAGAAGCCTATCCTTAGGGACAATTCCATTAAGGTCTCTTAAGAAGCCTATCCTTCACAATTGTCACATCACAAAATGATGACATTTGCACCATGACATGCTGACATTATACTATCCCATCAACAAGTAAATGTCGGAATTTGTGACATAAACACTGCCCTACGACAACCTTTTGTTAGCCTCAATGATACCATCTACAAATATTTGACCATGTAATGCAAATAGAATCAGTGACACCTTTGGGACCAAAGCATGACAAGTCTGTTCCCTTGTGCAAGCCAGCGTCAGCTTATTCCCTCCTAATTCTACGGTATTAGAAAAGCCACAGGTGCTCCCCGATCTTATCCAGTGACTCAAAAACCCTAATTCAAATCCAAACAAGTCTGATGCACAAGGAGTTAGGTCATTGCAATAGTCAAGCTAAATGAAGCAGTAACAGAACTCTACGATCAACATCCTTAAGCGGTAATAGGGAAGGGTGAATTCAAATTAGCCTTCTAATTATTTTCTCTTTAACTTGACTATTTAAGCCATTACCTAATCTATATGTTATAGTGCCCTGAAAATGTTTATTTATAGAACAGTCCTGTTTTGCTGTTCCTTCACCAAAAACGTGAGGCAGAAGAGAGAAAGCACCATGGTTTTTTTCCCCATGCAGATATAACGATGCCTACTAAAACTGCGTGTCATTCCTCAGAATTATTAGCATGCATATGGTTCAGAAACTACAAAAAGCAGCTAAAAAATTACAAATAAAATTGGTCCTGCTTTGTTATCAGGATGAGCCTCATGCTATTAGCAATGAGAGATGAGAGGTCCTTCCCAATGCTTTTGGGGCTTAAATACCTCTTAACAAATACGGTGACAAGTGTGGTTGCAGCACTAGCCCACAGGTCTGATCCAAAACACACCAAAGCCTGCGGGTGCCTTCCGCAGGCTTTGGGCTCAGTAACACTGTATGATAGAGTAGCACAGCTCTTATAGCTGAGTGTTACCAGAGAGCATCTGTGAATTCAGAAGAACGAGACCCCGATACAGGGAGCTTCTACACCAGGAAAGCGATGAGGACTTGGGTCTCGTTTCTCTCCGTTGAATTGATTGCCTGTGCAAGGAGATGGATGCAGAAATCAATTCACTCCTGCCAGCTGGTTTCCCTCCATCTGCACTGATGGTAAATTGATCGGGATATTCGTTTCCTTCAGCTGATGTGCCTTTCATACGTAGCACGCTGACCCTAGTGATGCTGAACAAACCAATACAGCTGCTAGAGAGACTAAATTAACCAGCTCATAGAAAGGAAGGTACAGGACTAAGAGTGAGAAGACAAAGAAAGGCAAAATACAACAAACCTCTACTCAAGCTAACATGCTTGCTTTTTCTAGATAAACTCAGTAATATAGAAACATTTAGAGAAAAAAAATAAGAGGAAAAAGAGTATGAAAGAACTGTGTGGAATTCAACATCTAGAATAAAATCCTTGTGATATTACCTGTTTCTGTTTACTTTTCCCTATCTTCTTTTCCATTACTGTGAACACTCCACTAACTGTGAGACAAATCAAAGCTAAGAATCCTTCCATAATGAGTGAAATTTAAGTCAATAAAATGGTGCTGCTCTACTCTAGCTGAGAAATCTAATCATGGCCAGGTTCCCATGGAGCCCTACAGACAACCCACTATAATTGAATGTTTTTATTGATGTTCTTCAATCCAATATTAAAAATTAAAAGAAAGCACTAGAAATCTTTATTTAAAAATCATGAACTGCTGGAAAATAAGAATGAGCAAGAAGATTTTCAAAATTCACCTCCAACACTTCTTAAAATCTCAGAAACATGATCATGCCTGTTTAATAATTTGCCTTAAAGTAACTTAAGAGAAAAGGATTGATTTTTGTTTTAACACTCACCAATTTTTACTGAACAAAAACCTAGCTTAATTATGCCATGCAAACTTGGAACGAACAAGAAGCATTTCTTGTATGTATCAAAACAATTTTATTATACAGCACTCCAGAAGATCAGCTGTTTTAAAGTCAAACGTTGAGACATCAAAGGCATTTTTTAATGCTTGGAAAGGGTGAGACATTTGAATACTCTCAGATAAACTTTCATAAATTAAAAATGAGACTCACTTGTTCATAAGAACATATACTGTATTGGTTATGTACCCAGAGAATAATGGCTTGAATTTAAAATTAATCCTGCCTCAGATGAGGTTGTCCATTTAACGAACATCTATTCAGTTTTAAATAATCAAGGAAAATATTCACGGTACTTAGTACTTCTTCCATATGATAATATCATCATCCAACACTTCTAAAAAGATGCTTTAATAAATTCCATAAAAACAAAAAGACCTCTAAAAACTACTTTTGTCATGCATCTTTCTTTTCTAGAAACAATATTTACTCAAGAGAAACAGTATTCTTTAAACTTCCCAAATTGGTGAGAAACAATAGAAAGGTTTGTTGATGTTGATAGGTCTACTTGTTATTTCATGTAATTTGTTGGAATTTAAAAACTATTAAAATCAGTATAGTAAGAAATGGTTTTGAAATTCTAAAATGTAGCTACAGAGCTACAAAATTTAAATCACTCGGAGAACATACCCCAAAATTTGAACTCATTTAGGTTTGGGGAAAGGATGATGTAATCAACAGAAATTCAGTACTAGCAATTTTGGCTGTCTGCTGCATTGAAGTACATAAGCTCATGTTCCCTCTCATTTTCATGTTTATAAACAAGGTATGTTTCTCGCACCTGAAAAGCTTTTACGGTTACCCCTGAGCCACAAATTGCTGTTGGCCAGAAAAGCTGTCTGGTGAAGGAACACAAAATATTCATCGGAGTCTGATGCTCTTCCCTAGATAACCACAGTTCTAGCCCAGCACAGACCTTCTTATGTTCTTCTTAGAAGTCATTCCCATAAGACAGTATCAATTGCATGTTAGATAAAAGCACTCTAAATCTGTTCACCTTCTTTCAGTCCATGAACTGCAGTGACTGCACAGCAAGTGCACTTGCATCAGAGAAACAAGCTCTGCCAGAAACCAAGACCTTAGCACTTTCCTGCTTTTGACTCCCATGTTTTCAGGGCTCAGCTAAAGCCACGCAGCTTACACAGATGAGCTGCGGTTTCCCTCCTACGACAGCTTCACACCCATTTGCTGTCTTTGCTTTCCTCAGCTTGCATTTGTTTTCAAACGAAACTTCATTCATTTAAATCCTTGCAATAAGTAACAGCTTGTAAATATTTCATTTCATTTAAGGGAAAAAGAATTCATTGCCTATAGGTTACAAAAACTAATAATGAGGCATACTTGGCAAAGTCACATATCAGAATGACATCACCCAAGTATCAGATTGACATGCACTAATATCTGAACTTAATCCAGACAATAAAATCCACATTTCAGAAGCTGTGTTTTTCTCACAATACCTCATTTACGCATTAAATCTAACACTGAATAGATTATGATTATTTTTCAATTAAACCTGGATGAGAAGCAGAGTCATTCCAGTGATGGGCAGTATATAAATTCTTATTAGATGGCATGTGCAGATCACAGAACTAGATGACTGGAAATGGGATTCTGAGTCTTTCATTTCTAATTATGATCATTTAAACTTACCCAGAAGCTTTACACAGAAGCAATGTTTTTTCACTTCATGTCCCCCGGTCCGAAACTAACCCTGGGTGAGATTAAGAGATCACTTCACAGATTTAGGCTGGGCACATGTTCTGGGTTTGGTTGGGACAGGGTTAAATTTCTTCACAGTAGCTAGTATGGGGTTAGGGTTTGGATTTGTGCTGAAAACAGTATTGATAACACAGGGATGTTTTAATTACTCCTGAGCAGCACTTACACGGAGTCAAGGCCCTTTCTACCTCTCACATGCCCTGCCACCAAGCGGGCTGGGGACGCGCAAGAAGTTGGGAGGGAGCACAGCCAGGACAGCTGACCCCAACTGTCCTAAGAGCTATTCCATGGCATGTGATATAATGCTCAGTGTATAAAGCTGGGAGATGAAAAAGGAAAGGGAGGAATCACGGAATTGTCAGAGTTGGATGGGACCTCTAGAGATCATCTGGTCCAACTCCCCTGCTAAAGCAGGAAGGCCTAGAGCACATTACTCAGGACTCCATCCAGGCGGGTCTTGAAGATCGGACATTCGGAGCGATGGCATTTGTCTTCCCAAGTAACTACACACATGATGGAGCCCCGCTTTCCTGGAGATGGCTGCACACCTGCCTGCCCATGGGAAGCAGTGAATGAATTCCTTGTTTTGCTTTGCTTGCATGTGCAGCTTTTGCTTTATTTATTAAACTGTCTTTACCCACAAGTTTTCTCCCTTTTAACTCTTCCAATCCTCTCCCCCATCGCAACTGGGGGGAGTAGTGGAGTGGATGCATGGCCCTAGTTGCTGTCTGGGATTAAAGAACAGCAGGGCATGAGGTGAAATACACTGCTCTTGGGCTAGTTTCAATTCAGATGATGTATTTTGGTGACAATTTTTTTGATTAAACATCTGCTATTGCTATCCTTTAGAGCTACAGATACTGCCATGAGTGCAAGATTCCCTTAAGCAATGCCGCGCTGTCTGTCCAAGCCTGCAGACAACATGTGACCAGGTGTGAACATCTATATTCACTGGAATAGCAACTCCCAAACTGATGACATGTCTGTGTCATTACTAACCATGTCTTTGAAGATCTATTTTTTTTTTCCAGACGGAACAGGGAAGATGATGCTATTTAAGCCCTCAGGGGTGAGAAAGGTGATTTAATACAGAGAAGGAAATGAAGGGAGAATAACAAAGGAGACACACAGACAGAGAAAAGAAAGAAGGAATGAGAGACATACAAAAAAGCAGACAGAAAAGTAACAGAAACAAAGGACAGATGCAGAAGTTGCCTAAAGGGGAGCGGAGTTTCTCACTGAGGGATAGTGACTGTGACAATCAGGTTCAGTTCATAAATACAAGTCTATTTAGTTGCTACCAAAAAAAAAAAAAAGCTTGCATATTTTGTGTAAACCATCCACATACAACAGACTGGGGATCAAAGACTATGAACTCTTTATATTATTTCCTGGCACACAGTCTATGCCTTAATGTGAATTTCAGTGCTCCCATCTCAATGGGCTCGACTTCTGAGCTACCGACCCCTGTGAAACATCACACTGGCCTGAGTCCTGCTCCCTCAGGGAGCCTCGATGTACTTCACAACATACAGCAATGCAATAACCAGACTCGCTGGCAGTTTCTGCAAACAAGATAAAGATTATATCCTTCTCCAGCCTCCCATTCCCATCTCCAGGAATGGTCTCTTTGCAGTCATGAACTTCAGAGCCAAGATGCAATCCCTCACAATAATGTGGACACCAATTCAAACAGGAAGTGGTGGGTCTTCTTTTCAACCTTCATAAAACATCTCTCGCCTCAGTAGCACGCACAAAAGCAGCTCAAAAATTCCTGCATGCTTGCAGACCAACGAAGCCAAACCAAGTCCACCTGCTAATGAAGAAGCTTCTCTTTCATTAAATTCTTAAGTTGTGACAGTTTGTTCCAGCTTATGCCAGTTTAAGAAGTGACTTTTCTGCAGATAGATAAACTAAAAAAAAAATAATTATGTTGATATTTTGCTGCTAACAACCTTGCTCTCACACTGATTTTATATGGTAGCCTGATAGCAATCATCTCCCTCCTCTCCCCCAGAGATTTTTTAAATACAGAAATGGAACACAGGGCACAAGGTGCTTAGATGATGAATTTAAAAATCACGGTCTCTTAGAGTTCTCCAGGAGCAATGAAACTATTAAAAAGAATACCAAGGTTCAAAGCCTGCTAAATGTAGCACACTTTATAAAAAAAACCATCTGTTTTAAAGCAGTTGGAAGAGGAGGAAGGAAGGAAAAGGAGATCTTGTTAGTGGCCCTCAGTGCTCTGCACAGTAGCCCTTGAGAGATGCTGCATGAAGATGAACATATGTATTTCATTATGAACTGAAAACGTGTTCACTGAGCTACATCTTACAATTTTTAAGCAGAGGTGTCCAATTCAGTCTGTATGCGGGGGAATGCTTTCCTTCTGCATCTTCCTTTGCAGAAGCTGGTGGGAGCCAACAGCTTAATCAGTGAATCACAAAGTGGGTTTCACCGAGCTACAAAAATGCTGTTCAGCTGACATGCAACATATTTGCTCCCTTCTCTTCTTTACAGTGGTTTTAGACAGAGTTTAATAATAATATCTGTAACGCAAAAGAAATTAAACACATTGATAGTGGACTGCTTGCTCCAAAAATACAGGCGTTTTTGCTCCATCCACACACCCTCCTCCTTCCTGCATGTGCTCAGCAGCACCTCAGTGGATGTCACATAGAAAAGAGGAAAAAATAACTCTGGATTCTTTCATATTTGTTTTCCTATCAGGCTGGGAAGCCTCAAAATGAACAGGATCAGGTCTCAGCTGACTCCGCCAGTACTGGCCTCCCTCATTCAGGGGAAAGAAAAGCTCAGAACCAACAATAGTAACAGCTTCCCAATTCTCTACCCCCAGCACCAGCACAGCCAAGGGTAACCAGGGAATCACTGTCCGCCCTCTGTACTCTGTCATTGGTGCTCAGGACACCACTCCCACTCCAAAGCCACCCTACCTCCCAACACAGACATTTTGCACAGATTCTGTTCAGTTTGTACTTCTCTTTCAGGGTAAAGAACATGTTTGAAAACTGCTCTCAAAGCAGCTGAGACCTTTTGACATGCTTGCCATTATGTGGTCGGCTAACAGGCAAGGAAACATAGGAAACCACTGATTAAAAGCCAAACAAATTAGCAAAATAAGAAATGGACCTCTAAATCAAAAGCTGCAGTTCTGACGAAATCCTAGTGCCTGTGGGGGGGCATCTGAGTCTGGCAGAGGAAAGCTTTTTAGGTCAGATGCCTGCTTGCTTCTATGCTGTAACCACATGAAATACTACAATACCCAAGACTCCAAAGTCCTATACATATCAATTAAACTTGTGCGGTTTACATGACTAAAATGACAGAGGCCAGAAGGAATGATGTTCACTTAGCGTATCCACAGACCAATATGTAGCAGCCAAATCTAATGTAAACCCTTACTAGTCTCAACAGGGTCCCATCAAATGCTCAGAAAGAACACAGTGGGATCACTCTAAAAACCAGCTGGGAACTTAGATATAGAAGTATGTTAATACCAACCTGTCATGGAGTAGGATGCTGGGGTTTACTCAGTTAAGAATCATCGAGATTACAGCCTGTAAATACAAACACACAAATATAGCAGATCCCAATCATTCCATTTTGGCTTCCTTTCCCACTGGGGAGATCTCTGCTGGCTGAGGTGAGATGGGCAATAGAGCATTAGTGTTTCTGACACCCAACTGCATGTGGTTACACATCTCCAGCACCACCAGCCAGGTCCCTGGGCATCTCCAGGCATTTGCTGCTACAGAACTCCCCAGAGTTCACCTCACAAGCTCTGCAACAGGCTGAATGTTAGAGCACTGTATAAGTGCTCTATATCCTGATGGGTCCCCATTGCCTTGTGGTGGCAGTTGATTGGCAACGATCTCTATGCACCCAGAAAGTAATCCACCTGTCACACAGCATGTGTTACTTTTGTTTGTTTTATTTCTATTTTTATGCCTCATCCATGGAACGCCTCAAAAACCACGCATAAAAAAGAGCTGCCTATACAAAAGGGGTTCATGAGTTCCCTCAGGGTTATACTCATACCTACGCTAACACCGATGCCTACTTATGCTGAACACCCAACACAATACATAGGAGCATAAAAGAAGATCCAAGAAAAGAATATTCTGCTTTCCATAAATGGCAAGATTTAACGAGTACTGCTGCAGATTTAGCTGCCTTAGACTCACAGGCAGTTCCAATCCTCTGAAAAGAGCAAGTTACAAGGTGTTTTTCTGCTAGCAAAAACAGGAAAATATCTTATTGAACTTAGACCCAGGAGGATTTTATGGCAACCTAACATCCCCCAATACAATTGTGTTTTCAATGAAGAAACAACTATTTCTTTAAAATCGGTGACATTTAACACTGTGAAACACTGCCCAAAGCTCAAAGAGTGATTCCTCTCACCCTCCAGCTCCATTCCTTTGGGCATCTGTCTTGCAGTGACAATTGCTGGTGGAGGCAAGCGTGGAATGCATTAACCATAAACAGGCTGTTCTTCAATACCCAGAAAAGCAACTTTTCTCTACTGTCGCTCAGCTCAGGAGGCCAGGCTACGCCCCGCTAGAATTTACAGGTGGAACAGCTCAATCCTCAATCACCATTATCTGTCGGCATTAGAGAATCACCTAACTGCCACCAACTCAGAGCAGAGCCCCAGTCCACATCTTGCTCATACATGTGTGAGGGGAAGACTGCTCTTTCCCCGTGGCACTTTCAGTCTCGGGAGCAGAAAAGAGACAGTAACAGTGATAAAAAATGTGTTTTCACAGAATGCAGCTTGCCATCTGCTAAAGCTGAACACACTGGCCAGTAACCATGGGCCTACTGCTCAGTAGGAATAAGGACACATTGCAGGAGTTGGTGCCTGCAAATAACGCTTCTATGACACTTCTTGCAGTTTTACCTCTGATGAGCTTCCAAAGACCATGGAAAAAACAAACATCACAAAGTGAATGGGGAAAAAACAAACATTCAAAACATCCACTTCATCTACTAGAACAAACTTTTAACAATGCTACTGCACAGAAACCACAGAAATTAGCTTTTCTGCTAATGACCAAATTATTTGTGTTTTTACAACTTACCTTTTAAAAAACAAAACAAACCAAAAAAACTACTTGCTGTTCTGTGGTTTTCTTTTTAGAAAACACAGATAATCACAAGGACATTAGAGAGATTAGAGGGAAGCCAGAAATGAACAATAATCTCTGTGTGTATGTAAATTTCTAAAAATATGCCAGTCAAATACACAGTAGGTAGGTACCATTATATGTAGGTATTGTCCTATCCAGATGGTGCAATTAAAGAGCTAACAAAAGTGAGTTATAAAAGAAAATTTTAAAGGCCAAAATCAATGTTATTCAGAGAAATAATTACCAGTCTACAAGAGTAGGAAAGCTACAAACAATGAGAAAGAAGGACAGTTAGTTCAGTATACCAGTAAATAAGGGCAGAAAAAAAACATGTTAAATCCACATTAAGTTTCACTGAAAATGGTTTTAGTCACGTAATCTTAAGCCTGTTCAATGATCTTGAAGTGCCAGTCTAGGTGTTTACATTAAACTGGACTACACATTGAAAGGAGTCCTGACCAAAACAAACAAGAGCAGAAGCAGAGAAGTTTGCATGGCTTGTGAGAGCCTCTTCTTACCTGATTCCTAGACTGCACTGTGAAACTGCCAAAGGAACAAAGAAACCACAGAGGTGATTTTCTATGATATTGCCTCTTTTAGGTGTTATGGTGATAACGATTACTTAAATATTGAAATGCACAGCTTATTTATAGCAACACCAATCCTAAGAGAAAGGGAAGTACCATCACTTTCACATTGCAGGTAGGAAACTGAGGCACAAAATCATCTACATAATGCAAGTGCTGTATCAGAGGACACTGGTGAGGTAACTGGCAAAGTTCCTCGGTTCTCCCATGCAGCTTCAATTTAACCCAACAGCTGTTCATTTGGAACCTCACACTAAACCTCTGGCCAAGCCTCAGATTTCCCCTGGCACCACTGTGAATACTGCAGCACTGCTTGAGAGCTCACAGACGTGGTGATGGGGCTGTGAGGAGCAGCACACACGCTCTCAGTCCCCCAAGACAGCATCGTCTCAGCATCTCTCCTCTTGCCACAGCAGCCTCATCCAGGGCTGACAAAATCCAGCAGGATCCCTAAGCACGGCACTTCTCCACTCATCCTGCCAAAGCCAGTGAGTGCAGCAGATGTGCCAGCGCACACCTACGACACCAAGCATTTCACAGCACACAGTGGCAACTCCCTTTGGAATACGGCTTCTCCCGGGAGGTGACACTGCCCTCCTCACCCCTGCACAACAGCACTGGGCTCAGAGCATCTAATTCCCTCTTGTGCATGAAGAGTTGAGACACACTTCTCCTGCCAGAACTGAGATTCACAACCCTTACTGCTAAAACTGTTCCACTTTTTCTTGGCACGTTGCAGATCTACTGGTTTGGACAAAAGAGAAAGAGACAGAAAGACACACCTCCACACATACACACAGAGTAGGCACGTTTCTAAACTCCTGATTAACTCTCAACTTGGAGAGGAAATTTTAGGCTTTACCCCAATGACAGATTATGTATGAATATTCCAAGTCATTAGAAAAAAAAAATACTTAAACAGCTGCTGGAGCAGCCTTTGGACTGAAACTTAGACCTTTATGTAATCTCTGTCAATGTACAACCTTTAAGCATATAATTTTGCTTCTCAGGGAGAAACATTATAAAATCTTTAGAGCTGCACCTGTATTTTTGCGTTGGGGTTGTGCAACACCCACCACAACAGAGGCTTAATCCGTAACTGAAACTCCAACAGCCATGCTACAATAAGAAGGAAGGAAATAACTGCAGCGGCAATAAACTTCATATATTTGGGTTAGCAATAACTAAATAAATTCTGAGTTTCATCAAAGTTTGTCATCTAGGCCCCTCTACAATAAGCTGAGAGAGACGCATGGTTTCAGAAGTCAACTCATGCAAGCTTTCTCAAGATGTTAACATTGTCATGGGAGGGATCAATCCAGGGACCATCTCCACCTCCCTCAACTGCAGAAGTCCAAGCTTAGCCTTGAAGGCTGAAGTTAGGCACGAAAAGGGATCCCATCCATTATTTCCTTCAAAAGTGGTTTTGTCATTGGCGATTTGTTAGCGTTTTAAATTATTATTACCAGGGCAGGGGGTTGGGGATGGGAATGTTTTGTAAAGAATGTGAGACTATGGGAATAAAAATGCCAAAGGAATGTTGCAGATCATCAAGTTTCATCCTGAGCTACGGCAAGCAGTCATATACTGCAGACTACTTTCAACCTACACTTTCAGCTGTTGCTTAAATAAATTTGTGCTTTCAGGAACTAGAAGGATCTCACTTGCATTGCGCTGCAGATTCTCTTTCCTTATGCTAACATCCTTTGATCTTAATCAACAGAACCATAAAATATTTTATTTGAACCTACAAGTGGCTTGGCATAAAAACTTCATAATCTGGGCGGTTTCATGTTTTAAATTCATAAATCAGTGCACACCTCACAGAACTTCCCATTTTAGCAGAACAATTAGATTTTTTCTGAAAAGATCATAATTTTCACCTTCTGTTCTTTTGAAAAGAACCTACTACTCTATTGAATTTTAATAAAATCAAAAGGATGACCTCCTTGCTTTTTCCAAAGATCTGTATCAGTAGATTCCTAACACTGTCAAGCTTGGGAAGAAAGCATTATGTTCCCACTGTGATACGTGAACCTGCTATCAACAGCCTAAACACATATCTAATGACTGTTATTAAGCCAGGTTTGGTTTATCCTGTACATGTAATACATCAGCAGCATCAGAGATAGGATTTCAAGCTGGTGTCTGTCTTTAGTGTTCACTGCTAAATTTCCCTCCTGGATTTAAACTCTGAGCACGTCCCTGTGTCAGCACAGTAGCACCTACTCAGGCTAAGGCTGCTAGTAGCTTGCTCCTAAGCCAACCAGGTAACACCAGTTAAACCAGCAAACCAGGTAAAACCAGGTATGACTGCAGGTGCGGAGGGCTGCACATGGACAAGAACTTTCAAGCATGTTTGAAACACACACTTACTAATTAAAGTACATATCAATTTTAAGTGTCTACTTTGGGGATGAGAAGAGGCGCTCTCTCTTTTCTTTAGCAGCTGGAATACGCTAAAATGTGGAGAGAGCTCAGCAGGCAGCGACATGACTAGCAAGCTGTAGGGCTGGAAGAGAGGGAAAACTGAGTTGATAGAAGCATATAAATGAAGTAAGCCATAAACTTCACATCATGGGGTGGGGGGGTTGGTATTGGAAAGGAAAACAAGGTGTTAAACTCCTGAGTTACTTCAGTCAGATTAAAATCATTCTGCTTTCCATGTGGGATTCTGCTGTTCCATTCAAATACGATTATTGGATTTGGTTTCTGTTTGGTTTTGATCGCACTATCATCTCAAGGAATTTAAAAAAAAAAAAGCACAACTCCCTATGGGAAATCTGCCTTTCACTTTGCAATATATCTGCCATTTATCAAAAGTCTGAGCCGTCAGAATTTTTGACCTCATGCTCCCTTTAGTTTCATAAAAATTAGTATGGCTACTCTGGAGAAACAGTCCCAAAACCTCACCACAAATGGACTTTTGCCCGGTTTGGGTAGATAATTACATTTACCGATAGAGATACTGTTACAGATTGAAGTCAATGCTTTTTATAGATCCCCTCAGCAAAATTTATTGCCAACTAAACAAAACAGAAAACCAATTAAATAAAATATCTGCCAGAAGAATACATTTAGTGATCATGGGGCTCTATAAATCATATATGGTGAAACTGTATCACAAAGTCTAATATTTTTTAAATTAAAAAAAGTACCTGTATATCAAATACAGAAAAGTCTAGATCAGCTAAAGTTTTTGTCTGTAGCAATTTCTGTAGATGTGCAATAAACCTTCCTTTCTGATAAGAGGCTGCTAAATATTAAGTCTGGAAAAAATAGTGTGCGTATTCGTGTTTGTTTTCCATAACAAAGAGCTACATGTTTATGAGGGATCATGACATCAACTCACTGGACAAATAAGTGCCTGCATGGACTTAATACTGTTATAAGAAACAAAAAAAAAAGAAATACTGAAACCATGAAACTGCAGACATTGAACTAGTTGGCCAAAGTCCTGTTCAGAACACTTTAGCAGTCTGCACACAGCATGAAGAGCAGCTCATGAATCAAAATAAATCATGAATACGAGTCTCATTCTCCCCACATTTCTGTTTTGGCTTTGATTTTTTTAGGTTTTTTTTTAAATCAGTTAGTACTAATGCACAATGGGAATTCTCCAGGAGGGTCAAAAAGAATTCAGTTTTGCAAAGGAAGTTGTTTACCTAGCACAAAAAAAGCTCCTGGGATGACTATAAGGTCTCTTCTAAGGAAAAGCAGGGTTTTTAAAAGCTGTCATCGGTTGACTATTTTTCCCCAAATCAGAAAGGGTAGTGTATTTTTAGCAAACCTGTGAATATACATATTCAGCTTAACACAGTAAGAGGCTATTCTGTAAGCACACTACCTGTATATGTTCCAGTGCACGACTCCATGTTATTTATCAGTTACACAAATGTAAATCACTAGCCCTTACCAGCGCAAATGTTGCGCCGCACCACCCACCTGTCATGTCTTCACTTTATGATATTTTAAGATTGGAAAGGAAATTAGTTCCACTTGCCTGAGCCTTTGTTTGAAAGTAATAGATTTCTGTGGGCATAGGGGGGACAGAACAGAAATACTAATTGTAGGAATTCACTAACCTGGTGCAGTCTTGATGTTACATGGACTAGCTTTGCAAGACTTGCATCGCTAGTGATGGTTTTAACTATGCATCTCACTGTTAAGAAAGGTCGGGGGCAGGCTTATCGTTCGTGTAATTTATAAATAATTAATTATTAGACTGCAAAATAAAAGTAATGAGGACACAAAACAGGAAGCAATTTGCATAGCTCCCTGCACAGATTTGCACAAAGCAAGGAAGTGTACAGCGATCTTCCCAGTAATTCAAGCTCACTTTACAATCAGTGCAACCATATACTCTGCTGTGCTATCAAACCCACCATTTCTCTAATTCACAAAACTAACGGCATCACAAGAGGGTAACAAAGTGCACACCAGACTTCTACAGTACAGAAAAGAAGGGGGAGGAGAGAGGAGCAATTTAATTTATAGTCTCCTTAGTTTCTTTCAAGACATCTCATGCAACCAAAAAAATCAAATGCTTCTATTATTGCAGCACAGATGGATTTACAAGATGCAAATAAATTTTTTAAAGCTCCATGTGCACATCAACCTAACCTCTGCCCCGTTCAAATGTATTTATTTGCCCTTGATCCACACACATGAGTATTCCATGGTAGCACTTTCAATGGACTATTCATGCAGGTGAACATCCCTCAGAGAAGCAGCTGCCCTCTCTGCTTTTATGGTCATTTGTCTCTCCATCACAGAGCTCAAAGGAATAATCCTACTGCATATTTCTTCTTCATTTATTTTACTAGGTGAGGTGTTTAAGAGGATAGATGGTCATCTGGAGCTCATCACTGTCAAATTTTCAGCCACGCAGCTGTATGTGGTAAAGGAACTAGTTTAGCTCCTTGGTTTACAAAGTGCTGAGTACCTCCAATGAGGTGCCAAATGTGCATGGTGACACTTTAAGATTGCTTAACGCCTCCCGAGGTTCACAGGGCCTGATCCAGAACCCCACTGTTATGAATTACAATCTTCCCCTCGACTGCAATGCGCTTGGGACAGAATAGCGCTTCATGGCTCAAGCCTGTGCTTCTGAGGCAAAGCAAGACTTGCCATAGATAAGAACATGGGGTAAGGTGCGAGGTTTGAGAAGCACTGGATCTTAGTGCTCCTCCAAACCCTTAACCCAGAGTAAAATAAATAAATCCATACATACATACATATCTATATAAGCAAATAAACATTCAAGACTACTTTAGATATGTTTTGGATCAGGTACTTATTTTCTATTGTTTTAATCTCACATACATACAAGCAGCAAAATTCTCTCCAAATCCTTTAAGTCCATCCTGCTTCCATTGGGCTTAATGTAGTCCTTCTGCTTCTTTAAAAAAAACAAAAAAAAACCAAAAAAAACCCAACGATTCTACAGACTGTCTTTACAAATCATTTTTCTCTGGAAGCCTTTGTTAAAATCAGCTCTTCTACTGGAAGCATGCAATAAAACAAAGCTAAGAAGAAAAGAAGGTGCAAAAAAATGCTGACAGTCATACTGTAAAACATCCAGTCTGCTCTCATTTGGGTTAAGGCAGCAAAGAGTGTTTCATTACCAGGTTGCTCGTTCAAATCCAGTCTTGTTTGACTGTAATCACCTGATGGCAGGCACAGTAAGCAACGTAATTTTTAAGTAACTCAGCAAAAGTATTTTTTATTGAATGTGTAAATACTGTAGAGAATGTCTGCAGACATTCATGATGAGAGTATCATCCTGCAATACTGAATGAGTAGATAGTAACTAAGCAAACAAAAAAGAACTAAGAAGTTGCAGTAAAGACTGTAACCACTTTTTCTTTTATTCTGACAGTTGCCACTTATCTTTGCTTTTGAAGAGAGTACTTGGTAGTATTCTAGTAAGTGAACTGTAGCATACTGTGAAAAAATAATAACATTTTAGCAATACAAGCCCTCGCTGCAGCATCTCTTATTAAATCTTTGCAGAGAGGCGAGGAGAGACCACTAGTCATAAATGTGGATTAGCAAGGTTCTACTATATTCGTTTTAGAGTGCAGAGCGCTTTGCATGAAAGCTGTTACTTGCCTTTTATGTCAAAAAATGAACTTATGCCAACTTTTTAATACTGAATTCTTCAAGGAAGTAGTCCAAATAGGCTGCAAGCACTGTCCACAAAAAAACAGCAGCAGCCTAAGAGCAGAGAAATAGAGGAAGGACAGAATCAGAACAGCTGATGCTGCTGATTGCAACATTTTCTTTTCACAGAAAACGGCCATCATCTTATGCTTCCTTCCTGAGCAAATCAAAACCAGCCTTTGAAAGTGTCAAGCTTTATGATGCTGACTCCAACTCTGACACCTGATTATACAAGAGCATTAACATAAGCGCTCAGCGTGCTCAGGGGAATCACTGCATCCTCACCCCTGGAGCCTTAGCAGCTCCACACCCCGAGTGACTCCCTAGCAAAAACAGGCAAAAAGCAGGGCTTCGGATCCTAGGGAAAGGATGAGAATTCACATACTTACAAGTACAACACACGCTCCCTGAACTGAGCCAAGTTTAAGTAAACTTTATGCTAAATCCACAAAGTTCAAGCAGAGTCGGAGCTTAGCTGAACCGTAGTAAAAACACTCAAGAGTTCTCCAGAAACACTAAAATCCTCCAGGAGAAAGTTGATCTTGAGCCTTCATAACAATGTTTTTTTTTCCCGTCTCTGAAGTTACACAGACAGCGCAAGGTGCTGTGTAATATTTACCTCTGACGCCCACTGTGATGATACAATGTTTCACTCAGGCATCAATTAGAAGTTGCAACTCCCTGAAATCACCCCTGCATAACACACAACTGTTAATGGGTCGATACATAAAGAAATAGACTAGCTGAAACCGAGTTAAAAATAGGCTAGGGGAGCTCACCTTTCAGAGTTGCTGGCTAAAATATATAATTAAATAATAAAGGCAAGCCACACTGCTTTAACGGCGAAAAGTTGTGAGCACTGATTCTCTAATGCAATAACACTGGTCCCAGCGCGCCGGGATGAGGCTGGAAAAATCTTCGGAGAGCTCCTGCTATTCCTTTGAGGGATTTCCCGGCGGGGAGAAGCCCCGGGCCGTGCGGGAGGGGAACCGGCCCCGGCCCCGGCCCTGGCCCTCCCCGCACACCGCCCGCGCCCTGGCGGAGGCTCCGCACCCGCCGAGCGGATTCCCCGCGGGGCCGCCCCGCTCACATCCACCTCACACCCGGGGTGCCGGGTTTTATTGGATTTTGGTTTTGTTACGGGATTTTCTGTCCCCGGCGGTTGAGGAGGCAGAGCGGAGGGGGATGACTGAATCGAGGTGAATCGATTAAGCCTCGACAATTTAATCTGGGACTTTATGCGGGCTGGAGGAGATAATCCCCGCGCCGCAGCTCCCCCCCCGCTGCCTCTCCTTTACCCGCAGACCCTCGCACCGCCCCGGGGGCACATCGATCGCCCACGGACACCGCCTCGCCGCTCCAGGGCTAAGCCCTCGCCCTTCTTCTTCTCCTCCTCCTTCTCCTCGCAGCGCGGCGCACACCGCGCACCCGGCCCCTCTGCAAGATGCGCGCTCGCAAACTTTCCAAACTTCTGGGGAAGTGGCGGAGGCTGCGCGGGGCTGGCCCGACCCCGGCGGCGCTCCGACTCCCGGAGGCACCTCACCGGCTCTCGGGGTGCTGCTCGCTGGGAGCGGGGCCCGCGGGGACCCCCCCCAACTCCCCCGGCCGGACAGCGGGGCGGCGGGAGCAGCGCGCTCCGGCGGTACCGAGCCCGGCGGAGCAGGGGCGGCACGGCAAGCTGCCCCCCGCAACTTGCGGGAGCAAAG